>NC_134906.1:15900154-15922654 GCF_041734735.1 Babylonia areolata | reverse complement strand
CTCTGACACCCAGTGCTGTGTTGTGTTGTGTTGTGTTCCAATGACACCCAGTGCTGTGCTGTGTTGTGTTGTGTTCCTCTGACACCCAGTGCTGTGTTGTGTTGTGTTCCTCTGACACCCAGTGCTGTGTTGTGATCCTCTGACACCCAGTGCTGTGTTGTGTTGTGTTCCTCTGACACCCAGTGCTGTGTTGTGTTGTGTTCCTCTGACACCCAGTGCTGTGTTGTGTTCCTCTTACACCCAGTGCTGTGTTGTGTTGTGTTCCTCTGACACCCAGTGCTGTGTTGTGTTCCTCTTACACCCAGTGCTGTGTTGTGTTGTGTTCCTCTGACACCCAGTGCTGTGTTGTGTTCCAATGACACCCAGTGCTGTGTTGTGTTGTGTTCCTCTGACACCCAGTGCTGTGTTGTGTTGTGATCCTGTGACACCCAGTGCTGTGTTGTGTTGTGTTGTGTTCCACCCAGTGCTGTGTTGTGTTCCTCTTGAAAATGAAAGTGAAAGTGAAACTATCTGAGGGCTGCAGGAAAAGATAATTATATGATGAAGTAAGTTGTATAAACTCATTTTTTTCATTACACATGACAGTGTAATTTTGCAGTGACACTCATGTTGTTCACGGTAACTGCTGCATGTTTCACATCTGCAAAACTGGAAAAGCCACTTGCAGCCATTGTGATATGGATGGTCATATAGTACTTGTGACAGTTTGAACATTCTATGAATCTTCTGATGCTTCTCACATCCGTTTCTATATATGATATTAGTTCAGTTCAGTGACTCAAGGAGGCGTGTTTGGACAGATCCATATACGCTACACCACATCTGCTAAGCAGATGCCTGACCAGCAATGTTACCCAATATGCTTAGTCAGGCCTTGAGGGAAAATAAGATAAAATGAAGTAAAATGAGATACATAAAGAAATAAATGGATAAGTAATGAATAAACAAATAAATAATAGTAAAAAAACAGAAATGAAAATAAAATAAGATAGAAATGAATAAGCAAATAGATAAAGAAATGAAATGAAATAAAACATAGAAAACTATTAAATGAATAATGATATGACAATAAACAAATAAATGAATTTAAATAAACAGCAGTGTCAAGAGAACTCTGTGTGTGTGCAAGTGCATGTGTGAGAGAGAGAGAGAGAGAGAGAGAGAGAGAGAGAGAACTGCGATATGTAAGAATGTGTGTGCGTGTGTGTATGAGTATATGCAATCTTTGTTTTTATACATAGTGGGTGAGAGAGAGAGTGTGTATGTGTGTGTTGTGTGTGTGTGAGAGAGAGTGTGTGTGTGTGTGTTGTGTGTGAGAGAGAGAGTGTGTATATGTGTGTTGTGTGTGAGAGAGAGAGTGTGTGTGTGTGTTGTGTTGAGAGAGAGAGAGTGTGTATATGTGTGTTGTGTGTGTGAGAGAGAGAGTGTGTGTGTGTGAGAGAGGGAGAGAGAGAGTGTGTGTGTGTGGATAAATTTGTGCTTGAGTGTTTGGCTGGCTGACTGTAAAGGGTTATGCATGCAAGTTTTTCTTTTCTCATTTTAGTGTTTAAATGCATGTTTTAAACGTCAGTATTTACATTGTACAGTGCAACTGAGCACGTTTTATATGGAAAGGCGCTTTATAGACTGAATTATTATTGTTTCTATTACACACACACACACACACACACACTGCTACAGATTTACAGCAAGAAGGGTGGGAAAAGATCTGTGATGCCATGAAAGTGTTGCTTAGTGTAATGTTTTTGGAAACGCCCATAAAGACTGTTCCATTTTGAAGAAATTTGCACAAATATTAGTTTGGAAATTATGCCAATATTTGTTTGATTTGCAAAGGATCGTGCTCTATATAATAATAAAATACATTTTAAATATTTTGAATAGAATTAATAAACTTAACGAATAAATAACAGAATAAAATAGAATGAAATGGAAGTCTTAGTGCGGGGCGTTTCCAAAAACCTGCGGGACCATTTGTCGTGTTTCACTACAGATCAAATACATAAACAACTGCCTAACATGAACTTTTCAATTTATTTGATTTGGTCAGTGTTTAAAAGGAGGCTGTAGAAAAAAAAAATTCAGTTATAAACCTGATGGGCCTAAACTGCAGTGCACAAATGGCGCCTTCTCACAGACCATCATCATCATCTTCTTCACAAAAAGCTGCCGCGTTAGCCGGTATCGTTCCAATGGAAAAACTCATTGAAGATGCACTGAACAACGAAAGCTTTGGTTTTCGTAACACTCTGGAGGATTTTGTATTTAATAAGGTAAATTGTTTGCCCGTATGTGCAAAGCGAAAAGCAGTAGAGATCCGGCGGCTCCACACCTAGCTGGTCCATAATTTTTTTTCCCCGTCGCAGTATAATCAAAACTGGTTCGGCGACGTACAGATCCAGATCCAGGGGAAGGGGAAGAAAGGTGGTCAAAAGTCCAATGACGATTTTGACAGTGACGCATGCTAATCGTGTCGCAAAACCGATCGAGTGTTCCTCTTTGTTGTCGTTATCGTTGAAAACTATTTTGGAACAAAGTAAAAAAACAACATTTTATCAACTATTGTCACGTCGATGTTGTCACCAAACAATTTAAATGTGACCAAGACGTTGAGGTGTTGAAAAGGCAAAACCTTCTTCAGTACAAAGTAGACAAACAAGAACAATACAGCTGACGAGAAAACTTACGTGAAAATCATCGGCATTCCAGAACAAGACAACGAAGACCTGGAGGAGGAGGTCAGTAAAGTCTTCCAGGATGCAGGTTGTACCATCAAGCCCAGTGAAATAGCTGTTGTCCACAGGTCTGGCCGGCAGAAGACCAGAAGCTACAACATACTGTTTCCCGTGGAAACGCTCCCACTAGCCGACCTGTGCTGGTGAAATTTGTGTCTCGGCGGACAAAGGCGACGTTGATGGAGAAGCGACGTGCCCTGAAGGAGACCCAGGAGTTCAAAAAGGTCTTCATCAACGACAATCTGACTCCTCTCCGCTCCAGACTGCTACACGTGGTAAAGCGCAACGAGGCAGTTGACAGGATTCGACACCACAAGAGGCCATTCCTACAAACTATTAAAAGTTTCAGTTAAAACTTCCAGATTTGCACATTTCTTTACTAACAGAGTAACAAATGTTTGGAACATTTTGTCACAAGATGTTGTTTCTGCAGGAACAGTGAATACATTTAAAAATTATCTTGATATTCATTTGAAAAATTTTAAATACAAAACTCATTTACATATTTATTGATTTTTCAAGCATTGGGCACTCAATGTTGAAAAATGCATCAGACATATGTGGGGACTCTCTTTTTCTTCCCCAAATCAAGCGGGCAAAAGGCCTTGTAAGGTCTGCACGCCTTGATATGATATGATATGATATGCTGAAGAAGACACCGGGCCAGACCACGAACGCTTAGGTCGTCATGATTTACAGCCCTGATGACCTTTTCCACCTTGGTGTGGACAGTGTAGTAGACTTTGAAGTTTTGGGTCTTCAGCATGTTGTGGGAAGCTGCGATACGTAGCCTAGAAACGAGTGTGTGGAGGAGGGGGGTAGAGGAGGTGCAGGGTAATGCGTGTGTGGGGTGTGTGTGTGTGTGTGTTGGGGCTCATGTACGTTTATGTATATTTGACTGTGCTTTCATATCTGTGAAACTGCATGTTTGGTGCATATCTGTTATGCATGTGTGGGTGTATGTGTAAATGTGTGTCTTCATGTTTTACATTTATTTGCTTATTTATCATCATTGTTGTCTTATTTATTTATTTATTTATTTATTATTATTATTATTATTATTACCTTTTTTATATTATAATTATTATTTATTTATTTATTTACTTATTTATGTACACTTATAGTTGACTTCAACAAGTTTTTGCGCCTTATACATATTATTAGTAGTGGTAGTAGTAGTTTAAAAAAAAAAAGAAGTATTTATCTATTATTTATTCACCTTTTAAGTGATATTTAATTCAACAAATAAGCTAAAGCCAGTTTTTAAGTTTGGTAATGCATGTTTGGATGTTGTCGATTCATTTAAATATCTTGGTATCGAATTTAGTGGAAACGGAACTAAAAATAATATATGAACAGGCTCAAAAAGCTTTCGTTTTTTTTTTTTTTTTTTTTTTTTTTTACTTCAGTCAGCCAGAAATCAAGAATTTACCTTTACATATTGTTCTGGACATGTACCAGTCTATGATTGTTCCTGTTTTGTTGTATGGTGCAGAAATATGGGGTTATGAAAATGTAGATATACTTGAAAAATTAGAATTGAAAATTTTGAGACGCTTGTTCAAACTGAACAGGAATACTATGACCCAAATTATTTATAGAGAAACTGGTATCTATCCAGTTAGTGTGTTGGTGAAAATGAGATTGGTTTGATTTTGGACCAGCTTTGTGATATCAAACATAGAAAAATATTGTGGTAAGATATTTGATATTACTTGACTTACATCGAAATGATGTTTATTCTTCAAAATGGGTGAATAATATCAGACAAATTTTAATTAAATCAGGGTATGACTGTGTTTGGGATGCTCAATTCTTCTTAGAGAGGAAATCTTTCTGCAAGAATGTCAATATTGCTTTGAGAGATAATTTTCAAAATCAATGGAGACATGCTCTAGAGGCAAGTAATAAATGTTTGTTTTATCAAAATTTTAAAAGTGGATTTGATAGAGAAAAATATATGTCAAATGCCTGATAATTATGTTATCAGCTTCTGCAAATTTTGAAGTAGTAATCATAAGCTGGAAATAGAAACGGAGACACAAAGGAATACCACGAGAGTTAGTTACAGCTTTGTAAGGTTTGTAACAGGTCTTTGACAGGGGATGAGTTCCATTTTATAATGGAATGTCCCAGTTATGATCAGTTGCGAAATAGATAAGTTCCTAAAAAATATTTGTCTCCAAAATCGGTTTTTTATTTTTTGTAATATGCTCAAAGGAGGCAAAAAAGTCATTTTAGCTGTAAGTAGGATGATTAGATTTGCAAATGTTGCCAAGCTACACTTTTTGATGTTTTCCCAATTTTTATGTGAAATTGTTGTGTGTGTGTGTGTGTGTGTGTGTTGTTGTTGTTGTTCATCAGTTTTATATCTTTTCACTAGAGTGATATCAGATGTCAAAAAAGATATTTAAAAAAGTGTATGTGATGGGGGCTACAGGGAAGGCGGGGTAAATGAGCTGGATATTGGAAATGTGGCTTGAGTAGATGTTGAATGTGTGTCTGTATGTGTGTGTTTATGTGTGTGTGTGATGATTTCTTAATGCTTGAATGTTTTGCCAGTCCTGATTTTTAGATTAAAAGGAAGAAGAAAACCAAGCCCTACTCTACAAGTACTCACTTATTGGACTGTTTGATTATGCTAAAAAAAAAAAAAAAAAAAAAAAATCATATATTGACATTGGCGATTCAGAAATGGAATGTTTTGAACAGAGTGTTTTGATAGTACTGGGATATGTTGTTTCATAACATCACAGGTGAGGACATGTTCAGGGGGGATACTTTGTTCACAAATGCATGTGATATTTTTGGAATATCTGGTTTTTAAAGCATTAGTTTTCCATCTACACATAAGGAAAGTAATTTTTTGGTTAATTTGGACATGTTTTTGTGCACCAGGACAAAGGAATATCTATATAAACTGACTTTGGATGACTCTTTGCTCCTTGTTTCACTGCTCTGTTCACTTTATCCAGCAGAATGTGATTGTAGTGCCTTGAAAACAGTCATCATTGTTTAAATGACTGATTTCAAATATCATTTCACGTCCGTGTTGTCTGTATTGATTGTAGTGTCCGAAGCACTGATATGGGATCAACACAGAAAAGAATGTCAAAAATGTCGCATGTAAAAAATATTAGAAAATTTAAGGCCATCAGTATTGCAGTGAGTTCAGCTGTGAAAATTGATCTGTTGTTTCCAGTATGAAACGATTTCTCGTGTGTGTGTGTGTGTGTGTGTGTGTGTAGTGTTGGGCCTGTATACATTTGAGCTTTCATATAGCTGTGAGATTGCATATTTGTTGCATATCTGTTGTGTGTGTGTTTGGGCATTTATATGTGTGTGTTTTACCTTCCCCAACCAAAGTCAGGTACCCATTCACACCTGGGTGGAGTGAGGAAAAACAGAGTTAAATGTATTTCCCAGGGATGCATTACCTTGCAAAAACTGAGCATCAAATCACGATTAATGGTGAACTCATTGTCCCATGGTGCCTTATTATAAAGCTTCACATAAAGACATCATCAGTATATCAGCAAAAGAATCATAACACACAAGCTGTCGATGTTTACGTGCTTGCAATAAAAAATTTGGTGATGTATGAATTAATCAGAGGTGCATTAAAAAAAAAACAAAAAAAACAATAAAAGAACACAGTCAGGGTGAACCAGATGTGGTGATGTGCAGTTATTGATTTTTCTCTCTTTACCTGACTGCTGGCAGTTATTTTTTATTTTGAAGCTACAATGTTCTTGTAAGACCTCATATGTGATAAAATACTCTGTGTGTGTGTGCGTGCGCACGTGTTTGCCAGTGCATGTGCGTGTGTGTGTGTGTGTGTGTGTTTGCCAGTGCATGTGCATGTGTGTGTGTGCATACATATGTGCATGTGTGCTTGTATGCATGCTTTTCCTGTGTCATTCAGTCAGGCTTAGGTCACCCACACAAAAATGCTTACACACACACACACACACACACACACACACACACACACATACACATACACACACATGCATACAAACTTGTTTACCTTGAGCCGAGTAAATGGAGATACTTTGAAGTAGGTGTCTATGGAATACTTCAGGAGTTGCCAGCCTTCAGGTGCTGTTAATAGTCCTTGTGGCTAGACAGGAAGATGGTTTTTGGCTGTGTCCTCCACATCCCCACATCATGATCCTTGTGGCTGACACAGGTTGATGGTTTGTGGCTGTGTGTCCTCCACATCCGCACATCATGATCCTTGTGGCTGACACAGGTTGATGGTTTGTGGCTGTGTGTCCTCCACATCATGATCCTTGTGGCTGACACAGGTTGATGGTTTGTGGCTGTGTGTCCACATCCCCACATCACGATCCTTGTGGCTGACACAGGTTGATGGTTTGTGGCTGTGTGTCCTCCATATCATGATCCTTGTGGCTGACACAGGTTGATGGTTTGTGGCTGTGTGTCCTCCACATCATGATCCTTGTGGCTGACACAGGTTGATGGTTTTTGGCTGTGTCCTCCACATCCCCACATCATGATCCTTGTGGCTGACACAGGTTGATGGTTTGTGGCTGTGTGTCCTCCACATCCCCGCATCATGATCCTTGTGGCTGACACAGGTTGATGGTTTGTGGCTGTGTGTCCTCCACATCCCCACATCATGATCCTTGTGGCTGACACAGGTTGATGGTTTGTGGCTGTGTGTCCCTCTGTGTGTGTATGTTTGTGTGTGCAATTCTGTATTTCACTATCACACTATTCTTTTATATATTTGCATTTTGGGGGGCTTTTTCCTGCTATTTTTTTCATAGATGGCTTGTTGTAAAAAAGCCGTTGTTGCTTCTTCAATTTACCATCTTGAAATAAAAATTTGACTGGTTTGCAAACACAAATCTTAATAACAAGCTGGAATAAATTACACAATTTAGTCCAAATTATAGAGAAACAAGAGAGGCAAGGCCTTCAAGACTCACTTGTGATACACTTAAAAAAAATCTAATTGTTAAAATGCGTTCTGCATTTGTTATTACAAAGCTTTGAGTTTAAAAAAAGAAAAAAGAAAGAAAAAAAAAAAGAAGTCCTGATGGCAGATTCGAACCCTGCATGTTCAGGTGAGAAGAAACTCTTACCCAATACATTATCGTGGCTCCTTAACTGAAGTTAAAAAATTTAACATTTAAACATGCTTTTTTTAAAGGGCGATAAATCGATTGCAGTATTTGCAGTGAGAACGCTGTTTAAGTCATATTTTTCTGGTGTATCTTGGGCATTCATAAAAATCTTTTAAGGGCAATTAAAAAAAATTTTTAAGTCCATGGTAAAGGAGACACAGCTATCACCGCAATCACACTGAAACATTTAGCCATTTTCTCTGGATCTAGACAGATGTACAAGTTTAGTTACACCTGCCGGGAATGTACTACACAGTTGATTCAATTCGTCTTTTATGTTCATTCTAGTTTTATAGTTTTAAAGTTGATATGAAAATTGAGTATTTTGTTAAACTAATAACATGTAGAGCCAAGTACAAGTACTTCTAAACGTATGAAGTGAAAAGGACTTCATTTTGAGAAAAGTCAAGACTGGAAATTTTTAAGTTTCATCAAGGGTATTAACTCGCATGGTTTATTATTTTTAACTGTGAATTCTGACTGATTTTGTTGATATTTTTATGGCAGTTTGGGGCATAATCCAGTAAGTGATGAGGCGTTCACAAATCTTTCTCTGAATAAATATTTAACGGTCTCCTTCTCCAACTTTCCATCACATGTTATCGTGTATTGTCGATTGAATATAGGATTGAACAGGCAGGTCAACAACTTGAAACAAAATGGCGTCCTTTGCGTTCGTGAGGAATATGAGCACGCACTTTGAATATGTATAAATATGTGTACGAAATTGATTTTTGCCCATGACCTTCAGGGCTCAGCCAATAGATCTATAAAGTCCACTCACAGTATTGATTTTAGTATTTTCTGAAAAAAAACCCACATGGGCGAATGAACATAGTGAAAGCCCTGTACACTGAGAGTAAAACACACAAGCTTTTTATGCATTGAGTATAATTTCAAAATGTAATGTTTAAGATGAGAAAGATCAGTTTAAAGCAAATTAACCCCCCTAGCATTAATTACAGATTAAATTCCCTATTTTACTATCTGGAGCAAAGACATGCACCAGAAATATAACTTCCATGCTTAGCGAAAGAAGTTCCTGTATGAACAAAAAATGATAAAAATGACTGCTCTTGTTGTTGTGTCAGAATATCAGATCAAAGTGCCAAGTTTAGAGAATAAAAAAAATATAAATATAACAGTAAATTCAGTTTGCATTTAATTTGGCTTCTTCATCTTTTTTTTTTCTTTTTTGTGCCCATCCCAAAGGTGCAATATTGTTTTAAACAAGATGACTGGAAAGAACTGAATTTTTCCTATTTTTATGCCAAATTTGGTGTCAACTGACCAAGTATTTGCAGAGAAAATGGCAATGTTAAAGTTTACCACGGACACACACACACACACACACACACACACACAGACACACACAGACACAGACAACCAAACACCAGGTTAAAACATAGACTCACTTTGTTTACACAAGTGAGTCAATAAGCACACAATCACACACACACATGCCTGTGAGTGTGAAATTGTATGTGTGAGTGTGATTGTGCTAATTTGTCTATAATTTGGACTAAATTGTATAATTTGATCCAGCTTGTTATTGAGATTTGTTGTTGATTTTACTAACTGCATGTAACTTGATTAATTATGGAGACTTTTGTTTGATATCATTTATGAATATATTGTGGGTTTGCATTTCAAGTCAGTCGACTGTGATAATATCGTTCTTTAAAAGTTTATGACAAAAATTTAAACAAGTTAAATTTGCTCTAATTTTTATTCCCAAGTAACTTTACTGTGGTGTTTGCTTCTGATTCATGGCCAACTAAGGTCTCTACATAGGCTGTTTAAACATTAGTAATGCAACAAACAAGAAGGAAGATATTGCAACCATTCTTTTTAACACCAGAAATCCATTTCATTTATTCTGTTTTGCTCAATATTGACTGTCTTCACACATAACAGATGATGAAATAAACATGCCAGGCAGCAAGATTATCTACTCAGATCCTACTAAATGCCAAACTACTCGTTTTCTTATGTATTTTGTGTCTTCATTAAAGTGTAAGAGATTAAACAGGTTTATGGTGTTTGAGAAGAGATTAAAAGTAATGGTAAAAACACTCTTGGAGAAGGATTTGTATATAAATCAATCAAAAAATGTAGTATGAGAGAATAATTTTAGTTCTGTTATGGATGAGGTGATAATGTTTGATTATGAAATTATTATTTTGGGTGATTTCAATTTTGATTTGCTTAAAACCTAAACCAAAGGGCATCAGAACTACTCCATGCATGGCTTAGAACATTTAAATGACAGACCAGCACACAAAATTGAAAACACAACTACTTTAACAGATCACATTTACGCAACTACAAAACAACTCATTGTTGAGGTATTGTCCCACCATGTGGCTGTAGTGATCATTTCCCATCTAGTTAAGAAATTGTGTTCAAACTCCAAGGTAGAACATGAAAGTATAATTTATAGGAGTTTTAAGAACTTAAATGAAGATGATTTTCTCTCTGATATAGCAAACTCACCTTTAGATTACTTTAATCAGTGAAGAGATCACGAAGAAGCCACTGAATTCTGGAGAGATACATTTTCTTCTGTACATAACAAACATCCACCATTTATGAAGAAAAGAATTAGACAAGAAACAAAACCACCATGGATAACAAAAGAAATTGACAGTGAAACACATCATAGATATTATTTGAAGATCTATGGATCAAATGAACAATTTAAAAAATAAAAAGGATATAGTAAACTCCATGAAATGTAAATCCAAAAGTAATTATTTTCAGCAAATGTTAGCTTCTACAAAAGAATCTCATCTAATTAGGAAAGTCATTAACAAGTTAATTAATAAACTTGTGTCATGAAAACAACAAATTGTCACTGGTGTAACAGCAGATCAGTTAAATAATCTTTTTGCAAGCATTGCTGATAAGATCATATCAGTTGATATGACCAGTGAAAATTACCTTGGTATTTTAAAATGGTATCTTGATTCAAAGAAATTTTATGTTCCTTTTGGTCTTCAACCACTGATGGTTTTGAATGTCAGTGAAAGTTTATCACAACAAAAACAGTCTGGCACACATGATTTGGACGGGTTTGATAGATGGATATTTAAGCTTTCTTCCCCTGCTGTTGTTGATATTTCTTCATAGTTTGTTGATTGATAAAGAATGTTTCCTTCAAAATTCAAGCAAGGTAGAGTCATTCCACTGTACACATCAGGTATAATATTATGTATGGAAATGTTCAACAACAGCAACAAAATCGCAGGCACTTTTAAAACTAGACACAGCCACATGCTATGCATATCTAGACCAAGAAATGACCTGTACAAGTCCAGCTTTCTGCACTCTTTTTTTTTCTTTCTTTCTTTTTTCTATTTTTATAGTTGGCTTGATGTAAAAACAACAACAACAACTGTTGCTTATTTAATTTACCATCATGAAATAAAATTTTGACTTTGACACACAACTCCTACATGTTTGCATTCACACACTAGCAAGAGATAATTTGTGTAACTTTTAACTTGATAGACAAGATAATTGAAATGTTTTATATGTTCATGTTTGTGGCTTTGCAGTTGAAACATGAAGAAGGTGTTGACCAAACAAACCTCTGAGTGCCTGCTGCAAATAATTGGACATCACCAGTGTTCTTCTTTTGCTGTTAACATTCATAGCCTGCCTTCTGGCACTAAGACACCCAGTTTGTGTTCGTCAGTTTTGCAACAGACAAGATACCTTTGTGTAAGTCAGTTGTGTTATTGATTGCATTGCTTCACTTGTGTTATGTTGTGGTTATTTGGTTTTAATTTAGTTTGCTCAAGAATGCTAACATCTGAGCATGGGTGTTTTTACTCTTTGCACAATCTGTTACGTTCCTTTACTGTGTGAAACATAATTCTGTGCTTGTTGGCTGTCACGGCTCGTTGGCGATCTGCGTGCATGCCTGTCTGCATTTTTTTCCCCCTTCCCTTTTCCCCCTTTCTCTCTCCCTTCTTTCCCCCCCTCTCTCTCTCTCCCTTCTTTCACCCTCTCTCTCTCCCTTCTCCTCCTCGCTCTCCCTTCTCCTCCTCTCTCTCCCTTCTCCTCCTCTTTCCATCCCTCTCCTTCATCTCCCTCTCTCCTTTATGCTTTTGCACGTGTGGCATGTCTCTTCTCCTGAACGTTTTCTTTGAACTCTGAGCGAGTTCAGGAGTCGATCTGGTTAGGAAAGAAAGATTTCTCTGGGCTGTTGAGGCCAAGCTTTGCAGAGAGACGGGTCGCCGTTCCAGCGTGCGTGCTGTAGGGCGCCGTCGGTGAAGTAGTGGGGGCGTTTCCCTTTGTCACCCCTTCTTCTGTATTAGTCTTCAATCTTCAAATTGCAACAGACAAGATACCTTTGTAGATACAATATATCTTGTAGATACAAGATACAATATATCTTCTGTTTCACTCTGGCCCAGTGACGTGCCTGGTGGCAGGTTTTCCGGTGTTTCCTTCACTCTGGGCCAGTGACGTGCCTGGTGGCAGGTTTTCCGGTGTTTCCTTCACTCTGGGCCAGTGACGTGCCTGGTGACAGGTTTTCCGGTGTTTCCTTCACTCTGGGCCAGTGACGTGCCTGGTGACAGGTTTTCCGGTGTTTCCTTCACTCTGGGCCAGTGACGTGCCTGGTGACAGGTTTTCCGGTGTTTCCTTCCCTTCCGTGCCGCTGCCTTCGATGGGTCCCCAGAACACAAGCCTGGACACTTCCTCACTCCCGTTCCCACTCCCGCTCCCACTCCATACTTCCATTGTACCCTTTCCCACCTACCCACTGTCCCTCTTGCCGGCCAGCTTCAGCCATCAAGCTACAAGTGTTGTCCGTTTTCAGCTGTCAGCACGAGTTTGAACTCTGGCAGCAGGGTTGAGCAGCACTGCTTTAGTTGACTGTAACTTGTAGAATTGTGCTGTGTTTAGACAAAGGTTATTTTTTGGGTTGTAATGCCTTGTTTTGTGGCGGGTATTTATTTATGTATTTTTTGCATCACCACAGTAAAGCAACGAGCTGAACTCTTCTGTGTCTCTGTGTTGTCGGGACGTTAGCTAGTCTGGGAAGGGGTGGGGGTTCATGGGCAACCCCATACGGGTTGTGACATTGGCAGTGTGTGCTTTGTTTTATCATTCCTGCCTGCAGTAGAAGTCATTGGCTTTATCACAAAGTTCAGTGTAAAGGATGGGTGAGTATGGAGAGGACAAAATGAGGGAGGAGGATAGTGTGTACAATAGTCTTGTGCCATATACGTTTTTCCCACCTCACTCCAGTCTGCTTTTTCTCTTCAGTCTCTTGGGTTTGTGACTGACCCTGCTGTGGAATGAGCTGCTGTATTAATTGAAACACGTTTACACACTGTTGAACCATGAGAAACATCTTTGTCTGACTTCAGGAGTTTGACAATTTATGTCTGTTGACAAAGAAGATATTTTGAAAAATGACCCATAGTGAACATTAATTTGGTGTGTACATGCATTGAAAGCAAACACGAAACATCAGAAAGCAGTTTTGAGTATATGTACAGAGTCTGTTGCTCTTTTGAAATTAACATTTTTAATTCTCAATTATTTTGCCGCTTAATTCTTTTATATATATATATGTATATGGTGTTTGTTGTTCTTTATAAACGGTGAATTGTAGGACATGTGTGTGAAAAAGTGGCCTGGGTTGTTTTCAAGGCTGATGCTGTACCCAGTACATTTGTAGGACAATTGTTGCCTTCACCTTTGTATTTTGCTTTTGTGGTTTGAAAAATGATGTAGTGTTGAACTTTTTTTCTTTATTTATCAGTGATATAATTCATGCAGCATCTATCTTCAGTCAGAAACCAAACTTTGAGCACTTCCCGAACACAGTGTCATTAGCACAACTGGCTGCCTGCCAGGCTGTCTCATGTGAGCTGGTGAAAATTCACATTAATGTTGGTTGTCAAGTAGTGGCTGACTATGCAAATTGAATAGTTTATAGTTTTATAGTGTCCTAAGATTAAACCCTTGACTGTTGAAATTTGGTGAAAAAAAAAATCAGTGTGGCATATAGAAATTGTAGTTCCTGATTTTAGTGTACTTATAGGTGGTGAATTTGCTGAAGAAAAGTAAATCAATCTGAAGAGGAAATATCAAAATATAAAGATTGACTGACATCCTGGCCTGAAAGCTGAATGTTATCTCAGTGAAATGACAAACTTTACTGACAGCATATCCATGAGCATCAGTCAAAGGGTTAAAGTAGTGCCTGTGCACTTTAGGCATTGTTTAACTGTTGTGTTGGCCTGCTCAGTAGGTCAGTGACTGTTGATAAGGCCTGGGTGGGTGACCCTCCAGGGGTCACTGGGGTCACTAGAAGATTCCTGTCGTTGACCTTTGCTGTGTCGCATGTAGGACTGCACCATGACATGTTGGTGATCAGTTCTGATGGTTTCAACATGATGTGTAGGACTGCACCATGACATGTTGGTGATCAGTTCTGATGGTTTCAACATGATGTGTAGGACTGCACCATGACATGTTGGTGATCAGTTCTGATGGTTTCAACATGTGTAGGACTGCACCATGACATGTTGGTGATCAGTTCTGATGGTTTCAACATGATGTATAGGACTGCACCATGACATGTTGGTGATCAGTTCTGATGGTTTCAACATGTGTAGGACTGCACCATGACATGTTGGTGATCAGTTCTGATGGTTTCAACATGATGTGTAGGACTGCACCATGACATGTTGATCAGTTCTGATGGTTTCAACATGTGTAGGACTGCACCATGACATGTTGGTGATCAGTTCTGATGGTTTCAACATGTGTAGGACTGCACCATGACATGTTGGTGATCAGTTCTGATGGTTTCAACATGATGTATAGGACTGCACCATGACATGTTGGTGATCAGTTCTGATGGTTTCAACATGTGTAGGACTGCACCATGACATGTTGGTGATCAGTTCTGATGGTTTCAACATGATGTGTAGGACTGCACCATGACATGTTGATCAGTTCTGATGGTTTCAACATGTGTAGGACTGCACCATGACATGTTGGTGATCAGTTCTGATGGTTTCAACATTCTCAAGTCTCCTCTTTCCTGTCTTTTCTTTCACTAAAGCAGAAACCTGAATACTGTAAGTTTTTTTGTGTATTAAAAAAATATTTTTTATACATAATAAGATAGTTACTGGCAACACATCCTCTTCAGCTATTAATTATTTCGTCATAACAGCAAGAGACATAATGAACTATTGATGTTTCTTCCCAAGCTTGAACCTGAGTGACATATACAGTCAGGGTACATACTGGAGTAAATAAATTACCCTTATTTTTAAAAGATGTAACTGGCCACAGCACTGTGACAGAATCGTTCAAGTGTTTGACTTCTGATCCAGTGGTCAGGGTTCAATCCCCTGTTTTGACATGGGTTTGTGTCCTTGAGAAAGGCACTTTACTCTGATTTTCCTCACTCCATCCAGGTGTGAATGGATACCTGACCTGGGTGGGGAAGATATAAGACCGCAGAAGGAGAGGACTGGGCCCCACATTCCTGTGCTGAACCCAAGACAGTGGATATGAATTCACTGTCCCGATTGCCATAAAAGGCTATAGGACTTTTAACATTCTAACTGACTATGACAGTTTCAAATAGTTTTAAAGGCATCTATTCAGAAAATTAGAAGACAGAATGAAAATCGTTATTCCTTCCAGTTAAAAAAGAAAAAGAAAAAAGAAAGGAAAGAGAAAGTACATGATTCTGTTCTCCCCATGACAGACAACATTCATGACTAATATTTATATTGATACATCTGTTACATCATTTACCCTGTATTCAATCTCACATTATTCAGTGGGGGATTTCTCTCTTTGTCTGCCTGTCTACCTGCTTATCTAAATGTCTGTATCTGTGGGGGATTTTGGGTGGATTATTTCATGAGAAAGAAGCCCTTTGTTCAAACTGTAATCTTTGCATGCTTTTCTTTACAAGCGATCTTGCGTGTGTGTGTGTGTGTGTGTGTGTGTGTGTGCATAAACATGAGAATGCGTGCATACATTTGTGAGAAACATTATCAACTATCTTGCCTGTCATATTAATTCAGACTAAATGCATCCTCCACCAATTATGTATGACATATAATGGTGATACAGGAATCATGTCATCCATAATATTAAGTCCTACAGTAATAAGTGTTTCTAGTAACTGTGACTGGCAAATGTTTATGGGTGTTTATGGCAGTTGTCAGTTGCTGATTGGGCCGTAGGTCCTGTTTTATTAAATGTGGATTGAATGATTCCCCTCCACAGTGATTAGGAAACAGCTGTGAGCACACCTTGGGGGCGTGAACTGCAATAGAAATATCTGTTACCTGTGACCTTTGGTCAGAACGCTGAGGCTGCCTGCAGTACTTACATTTGTGTCCTCAGTGTGCTTTCAGCTTGATATACTGATAGTACTGATCTAAAACCTGGTGTACTGAGAGTGATGGAGGTACTGTAGTAATGTTGTGTAGCCCTGCCTGGCTTTGTACAGTGTTGCACTGTAGTGTTCTATAGGGGTGGTTTTTTTTTTTTTTATTTTTTAATTTTTTTTTATAGATGTTTTGCTGTTGTGTCAAAAGACAAAGTAGAATGTGGGGCAATAATTGCTTGGTGTGATGTATTTTTCTGTGTCCAAATGTCGCTGACTGTGTGCATTGTGTGACAGTGACAGTGGTGAATTGTGGAAGTGTACTGTGTGTTTGTGTGTCCACTGTCAGTGACTGAACTCACCTGGCCTCACTTCAGACAGTGGTGGTGGTGGTGATGTCAGACATGTCCCCAAAGCTACAATGACAGCACAAGGATGGAAAATGACATGACTATGCATCAGTCCATGATGAGATGTAGCACTTTTCTCATGATCGTTGCATTTACTTTGCTGGGATGGGTGCAACAGTTGAGTGGTTAAAGCATTGGACTTTCAATCTGAGGATCCCAGGTTTGAATCTCGATAACGGCGCCCAGTGGGTAAAGGGAGATTTTTCTGATCTCCCAGGTCAGCATTATTATGTGCAGACATGTTTGTGTCTGAACCCCCTTCATGTGTATATGCAAGCAGAAGCTCAAACACATACATTAAAGATCCTGTAGTCCACGTCAGAGTTCGGCTGGTTATGGAAACAAGAACATACCCAGCTTGCACACCTCTGAAAACGGAGTATGACTGCCAACGTGGTGGGTGTAAAAGCGGTCTTACATGTAAAAGCCCACCTGTGTACATACGAGTGAAAATGTGAGTTGCTGCCCACAAACTAAGAAGAAGAACCTTGCAGAAAGTTGGTTGTGATAGTGATATTAGAATCTAAGTACTTGTGTGTTTATGAGCCACACATAACGTGTGTATATATCACTTTGTATGTACATGTGTGTGTGTGTGTGTGTGTGTGTGTGTGTGTGTGTGCTGTGTAGAGCTAGAGTGGGGCCTGGGTATGTAAGTTTTTCAGTTGAGGTTTGGGTCTTGGTGTTTGTGAGACTGCAGATTATTGCATGTGTGTTGTGCATCTATGTGTGTATGTGTGTGTGTGTATGCGAACATGCACGTGTGCATTTGTGTGCTTGTGTGAGTGTGTGCATGTGTTGGTGGATGTGGATTTGTTGAACGAGGCTTGTTTTTATTTAATTTCATTCATTTTCCTTCTTTGTATCTTTCATTTTATTACATTTTAATGCATTTACATATTTGTTTTTCTTTTTTAATTATTTTATTTTATTTTATGTTAATGTTTTACACAAACCTGCTGATCAACACATTGGATTAATGCAAAGTTCAGTGATCTGCTCTTTTTTTTTCAATGCTGATGTGGTGTTGCACACATGGATCAGTCCACAAGCTTTGACACCTTGAAACTGAAAGTGAAACCATGATGCCAAATGAAATGAAAATATGCCGGGATATCAAGAAAACATTGCTCAGAGTCAAGACTCCCACCAGAGATGCTTATTTACACAACAGGAGGACATAAAGACAATAAGTCAGCTTCCAGCTCACCAATATGAAAATGCAAATTAATAGAGGATTAACAGGACATGATGTACACAGAATTTGTATAACAAACTGAACTAAAGGCTAATCTCAGCCTGTTGTGCAAAAGACTGATTACAAAGCACTTAGAGCTCAGTCTCTGACTGAAGATAGGTGCTATGTAAAGTATCCATGTCAATCAAAAAAGACTATCTAAGACAGCAAGCTTACCCTGTGCACATAGGAAGAGATAGAAAATAACAAAACAGATGTATGGTGCCCACACTGAGAGCAAAGAAATTAACAGAATGTTTACACAGGTGGATGGATGGTGGTAGACGGGCGCAGTAGCAGAGTGGTTAAAGCGTTGGACTGTCAATCTGAGGGTCCCGGGTTCGAATCACAGTGACGGCGTCTGGTGGGTGAAAGGTGGAGATTTTTACGATCTCCCAGGTCAACATATGTGCAGACCTGCTAGTGCCTGAACCCCCTTCGTGTGTATATGCAAGCAGAAGATCAAATACACACGTTAAAGATCCTGTAATCCATGTCAGCGTTAGGTGGGTTATGGAAACAAGAACATACCCAGCATGCACACCCCCGAAAACGGAGTATGGCTGCCTACATGGCGGGGGTAAAAATGGTCATACACGTAAAAGCCCACTCGTGTGCATACGAGTGAACGTGGGAGTTGCAGCCCATGAACGCAGAAGAAGAAGATGGATGGTGGTAGAAAGATTGACATCGTGTTTGTTGGATAGATGGATTGATAGGTTTACACAGGTGGATGTATGGTGGTAGAAAGATTGACATCATGATTGTTGGATAGATGGATTGATAGTTTACGCAGGTGGATGTATGGTGGTAGAAAGATTGACATCATGATTGTTGGATAGATGGATTGATAGTTTACACAGGTGGATGTATGGTGGTAGAAAGATTGACATCATGATTGTTGGATAGATGGATTGATAGTTTACACAGGTGGATGGATGGTGGTAGAAAGATTGACAGTTGATAGATGGATTGATAGTTTACACAGGTGGATGGATGTGGGAGAACGATTTGCATCATGATTGCTTGATAGATGGATTGACAGCTAGATGGACAAACAGACAAACAAACAGATGCACGGACAGACAGAAGGAGAGCTGAACAGGTGGATGTGATGTTCGACCTTCGGATTTGAAGATGACCATGGCTTCAAATATAAGATGGAAGGTGACTGATGAGGCCAATCTGTGCCCTGAAGGCTCACCCACATGTGGGACACAAGTGAGTTGGTGCTGTCGTAGCAGTGGATGTTCCTCGGGCCTTGCTCACGGCACACTTTCGTTGCGCCTCAGTGATGTGCCTGGCTTCAGCTGCACGGGCTCCTGTGGTGATCTTGCTGCGGCAAGCTGGATGGTCCAGAGCAAGCGTCTCCCACATGTTGATGTCAATGCCCAGGTCTTTGAAGGACACTTTGAGGCAGTCCTTGTAGCGTTTCTTCTGCCCTCCAACTGAGTGCTTGCCCTGACACAGTTCTCCGTACAGCAGCTGCTTAGACAGTCGACTGTCTGGCATTCTGTCCACATGTCCATCCTACCTGGCTTGGGCTTTCTGCAGGAGGGTGTAGACACTGCAGAGACCAGCTTGTTCCAGGACTTCCGTGTCGGGGACTTTGTCCTGCCACACAATGTGGAGGCGTCTGTGGAGACAGCTCAGGCAGAAGTGATTGAGCTGTTTGGCGTGTCTGCTCTGGCATAAAGGAGGTGGTAGGGACCATTGCACAGTAGACCTTCTGCTTGGTGGTAAATCTGAATCCTTTCCACTCCCAGACTTTCTCACGGAGTCTCCCGAATGTGGCGCTGGCTTTGGCGATCCTGTTGTTGACCTCAGCATCTATGTTCACTGCACGAGAGAGCATACTGCCCAGGTAGGTGAAGGTTTCGACTGCCTGAAGGTTCTGCCCCTTCACTGTGATGCATGGCTCCTGGTATGACTTTCCTGGGACAGGCTGGTACATAACTTAAGTTTTTGGTGCTGATGGTGAGACCGAAGTTGTCACAGGCTTGTGAGGAGCAGTCCATTTCACACTGGATCTTCTGCGCTGTGCTGGTGTTGAGTGTGCAGTCATCAGCAAACAAGAAGTCTCTTATGACAGTCTTTTTCACCTTCGTAACAGCCTGCAGGTGCCTGAGGTTGAACAGTCTCCCATCAGTCCTGTATCTGATGTGGATTCCTTCTTCGCAGTCATGGAAGGCATCTTTCAGTATTGCAGAGAATACCATACTGAACAGAGTCGGGGCAAGAACGCAGCCTTTTTTGACGCGGTTTGTCACTGGGAAGGCCTCTTACTCGTCTCCGTCATCCAGAACTTTCACCATCATGTTGTCGTGGAACTGCCGGACGATTGTGATGGGAACTTGCTGGGGCAGCCAAACTTCTCCATGATCTTCCACAAGCCTTCTCTGCTGACTGTATCGAAGCCTTGGTCAGATTGACAAAGGTCATGAAGAGGTTACTGTGTTGCTCCTGGCATTTTTCCTGGAGTTTGCATGCAGCAAAAATCATATCCGCAGTCCAACGTTCAGCAAGGAAGCCACACTGGCTTTCCGGGAGGAGACCTTGCTCAAGACGTTGGAAAAGGCGGTTGAGCAGGACATGGGCCAGGATCTTCTTTATCATTCTCATCGAACAAGTCTTGGTTTCTTCGGGTTGCTGGTCCGAGAAGTTCAAGGGCAGAAGTGCAGACAGCCTCTCTGAAGGCCATCCGCTGTTCCTCAGTGCTGATCCCATCTTCCTGTGGTGTGTCTGGCAGTCTGCCTTCAAGGTCATAGGTGGGTTCATCTTCAACCTTGCTGCTTTTCAGCTCAGAAACATTCAGCCTTTTTGCAGTCTTCTGACCTTGGGGTCTTCTCATGGGCAGAATGCGAAGCTTGAACTTGGACACAATGAGGCAGTGGTCAGTCCAGCAGTTGGCACCACACATGGCTCTCGTCACTCTGACCTCCAGCCTGTCCCTCTTCCTGGTGATGATGTAGTCTATCAGATGCCAGTGCCTCAAGCAAAGCTGCATCCATGATGTCTTCTTATGGGTGGGTAGGCGGAACAAAGTGTTGGCGATGACAAGATCATGTGTGGCACATGTCTTGAGGAGTAGAAGACCATTGCTGTTACACTTTCCAGTGCCATGTCTTCCAATGATCCCTTCCTAGGTTTGGTAGTTTGTCCCTACTCTGGCATTAAAGTCCCCGAGAACAATTAGCTTCTCTTGACTGCGGGACTGCTGAAACAAGGGCGTTGACTTCTTCAGTCTTTAATGTCATCTGGGTTGGTCATAGTGGGAGCGTTGGCACTAATCAGCATTGCACTTTTCTTGATGATGATAATAATAATAATAATTCATAACTTTTCTATGGTGAGATATCCAGTACTAATGCTGCTCAAAACACCTTACATGATCAAGCTAGATATAAACATAACATAAAAACATTACAACCCCTGACCACTTCAGAAGAAAGTGAATCCACCACCACGTTCTGTAAGCTCACCCTTGTCTGCGAGGCGCGTTTCTCTGAGAGCTGCTATGTCCACATTTTAGCGAGCTAGCTCTTTGGCAACCAGTGCAATTCTTCTCTCAGGTCTGTCTGCTTTGATATTACCCAGCAGAGTTCTCACGTTCCATGTGCCAAGGTTGAGCATCATCACTTTCTTCTTCGTTTTTGTTTGTTGACCACCATGAGGGATCCCCACAGTTGTGGTGAGCTGGCCAGGGAGAAGTGAAACAGGCTATGTTTGAGGCACCTTTTCTAGCCCCTTCCTGTATGGAGGTGAGCAGAACGATCCTAAAGAGGACTGCTCAGACACCCAGGGGACTTCCGAACTCCACTGCTGCTTCGGTCCAGTAGAGAGCGACACTATGCCCTGGGCCGCATGTGTACAGGTTTTTGACTACAGCTTCCAGTGTATCTGCACCTACTGCTTTGCCACTCCCCCATCGCCACAGGACGTGAGGTGTTGCGCTGTGTAATTTGAAGTCATGACTTGCGCTTGACTTAAAGTGAGGGAGAGTTGCCTCACTCTCTTGTCCTGGCCTATCTGGACCTAGTTGCAAGACAAAATCGAGACAGCTGGAGATAGGTCAGGATGCAGTAGATGGCCAGCAGTGTTCTGCATGTGTCTGACTGCGCCCTTTTAGCACTCCACAGCACATTGCTGAGAATCGTCTTTCTGCCTGTTGAACCAATGATGGCTTCATCCGTGCAGTCCACCTAATCCAGGCTTCACATTATAGGTTGAGAAGCCCTAAATGTTATGGGTCCATGACGGTTCTTGCGACATGCACACAAGTCACCCTACCTATTGTTGGCATCCTCATCCACTATTGCAGTTGTTGAGAGATGTCTCCTCTTCCACCTGTTCGCCATTGGGATGATCTCTTTGTATTTGACCATACATAGGGGCTTGTTCGTGGGCGCCAGGGTGTATCCACACACCAGTAGGCAATGTGTGCTACACATTATGTATAGGGGGCCAGCAACAACATCCCTTAAGCCAACTTCAGTGATGTGCCAAATCTGGCAAAGACAATCACTCTCAGATCAGATATTCATGTTGGGTTTATTCCCCACATGTGGCAGGTAGAACT
>NC_134906.1:15812654-15895154 GCF_041734735.1 Babylonia areolata | reverse complement strand
TAAAATGATTCCATACATGAACTTAATAGAACAATAAAGTCTGTCAAACTAGTTTCACAATGCCTTATTTAACCCTTTCGCTGCCAGGAAAATAAAATTTAATTGAAATCTATTTGCCAGGGTTTTTTCACAAAAAACGGGTATAAATTTTCCAAAAATTCTGTGCTCTTTGTTATTGGAGAAAGACCCATAAAAGTATATATTTTCTGAAAGGTAAATGAATAAAGAATACAAAACACATGCTGTTTTTCCATTTTATATATTCTTAGTGACATGCTGTTGTTTTGAAATCAGTGGGGTTTTTTTTGTCACATTTTCAACTTGTTCATTACAAACATTAGTCAGGTAATTTGCACAAAAACATCATATTTTCTGGACAAATGGATATCTGCAAACACAGAATCATACTAGAACAACCACAATATATATATATATATTTTTTTTTTAAGAGATAGATACACAATACATTGTGACTTCTCCAAGTGATAAGATGGATGTGAGGCCACGCCCCCTCAGTCTCCACCCCTCCTCCTTCTCACCCCTCTCACACGGTTACTTGATTCAGTTCTCATCAGACCGCATTGGCTGCGTGCCAAGAATATCGCTCTGCTGCTAATTCGGTCGTGTTCTGTCGACTGCTAACATCTGTAAAGCCAACATCACTCACTGACAGTCGCATCTTGGCCACTCTCTTGATTGCTCCCTTTATTTTCTATCAGATCGTCCTATAAATGTTCATCACTATCTTCTTCTTCGAATTTACGCTTCAATTCTTTCTGAGCATCAGCTAAAGAAAGAACTCTTGGTTGATTTAGTTCATCACGATCGCATGTCTTGAGCACGGCGTCAGTCCGACATTTTGTTGAGCGAGCGAGGAGAGAAGTCAGGCAAACACTTGGACAGTGACCCAACCAAAACGTTCAAATAAAGGACTGCTTCATGACACAGATGGGGTTTCTAGCTATGAATAGAATCTAGAGACATTCCCCAGGCTAAAGCTACCACTATTTTTGTCAACGAAGTGAATGCAAACCAGGGAAAAGTCAGAATATTTCGATGATGAGTTATCTCGTCATTGTGGCAGCGAAGCATACATGCTTGCCATGACGAGTTATCTCGTCATGCAGGCAGCCTAGGGCTTAAAAGAAAACGATGTTCTGTTTCCCCTGTGTTACCTTATTCTGTTATTTATTGTCAATGTTTTTATGATAGCTCTGCCTGTAATGCCCTTTGTCTTGTGGTGATACAAATTCATATATCAAGTGTATTACATTGCCTATTCAGATGATGAAAAAGTGCAGTATAGACACTCATATGAAGAAATTTCCTACCTGTTCATACCAAGAAAGTGCCCCTAGTTCATCCCTTTTTTAATTTTATTTACTAATTTATTTATTTATCTATTTATTCATTTATGTATTTATCTTCTTTTTTTTTTCTCGTGTGTTCTTGTTTTTGTTGTTGATGGTTTTTTGTCTGTATTTCATGCACAGTCTTTGTTGTTCACTCAATTTTTCACTATGAAGGAAAGAGGGAGTAATGAGGAAAGGACAAATAGAAATCAACAGTGATCCCAAGGACGATGGTGGTGATTGTCATGAATCATAGTGTTTTATTTCATAGCATCCTTCAAAGGCAGTATTTTCAGGGACATAAACAAAGTGCATATGTAGAACAGTGACAAAAAATTGCAAAAAATGGAGAGAAAAAAAGATGGTTTGGGTGTCCCTGGCAGGCGATCATGTCAGTTAAACGAAGCCACCACCTATAGCAGATCATATGTTCGGCCCCATGAAGAGTTCAAGCTGGATATAGGGAAGTGGTTACTTTTGTGTTCGGGAACCATTCCTCAAAAATGGTTGGTTAGTTAGCTGAGATGTGTATTGCTTATTGCAGTCATACAATTATCAGTGTGATTAAAAAGCGATTTTCATTTTTAAATCTTATCATAAAGCACAAGCGAATGATTTGTGTAAGAAATACTGAGAGAGCGATTTTCATTTTTAAATCTTATCATAAAGCACAAGCGAATGATTTGTGTAAGAAATACTGAGAGGAAAATTATTGGTGGCTGTAGAAATGAGTAAGTTACATAGATCTGTTACTATTATTTTGACCAAAAAAAAATCAGAGAGAAAAGGGTGAACACAAGTGGCCTGCTGCACACACACACACACGCACGCACGCACATATCTATATATAACAATATGTATTATCCATTTGACATCTTTTTCTTTACTGTTCATGGTTGAGTTTTGTTTTGTTTTGTTTTGTCGTTCAGCTGTGGCAACAATCAGCCTTTTCTGTTCTGTCATGGAGTGGGAAATTTGAGGGATTTTTTCCCAGTGTGGCAACAATCAGCCTTTTCTGTTCTGTCATGGAGTGGGAAATTTGAGGGATTTTTTCCCAGTGTGGCAACAATCAGCCTTTTCTGTTCTGTCATGGAGTGGGAAATTTGAGGGATTTTTTCCCATTGTGGCAACAATCAGCCTTTTCTGTTCTGTCATGGAGTGGGAAATTTGAGGGATTTTTTCCCAGTGTGACAGCAATCAGCCTTTTCCGTTGTTTCACTCAATGTGAGAATTCGGTGGATTTTTTTCTTCCTCTTGCTGTGGCAGCAGTCACCCCTTTCTGTTATTTCATAGAATGTGAACATTCACATATCAGACATTATAACTGCCATTCCAGTAACTGTGTATGAGTGACCTAATGTGTACTGCTAATGTTAAATTGATTGTATACACTAAAACATAATATATAACATATCTGTGACTTTCACTGCAATGATGGAGTAAAGTCGAAATTTATCATAAACTTATTCAGACACAATTTATTTTCGATTATTGTGATTTCTTGTCAAGCTGTACCAAGCACAAAAAATTGCTCTCCAGTCTGACAGTCTGCTTGTATTTCAAAATCAGTTACTATTTCCATCATGGCATGTATTTATGATAAAGCTTCAAGGAGCACCATAGTCTCTACATAGTGTTATTAAAGGATTACGATATGTTATCAATCACCTGTGGCAGCGCTACTTCTTTTATCAAATGTACAAACAAGTAAAATTTTGTAGTATGTTCGTTTCTGATATTGTAATAAATTCTATCAAACAGTGCATAATTCACGTAATGTATTGTAATAATAGTTTTCATTTCACTCAATGTTCCATTACCAACATGGTAGCCATTTAAAAAAATATATAATCACTGTAATTCATTTCCATTGTGTGTACTTGTATCCATAGGAATGCTTGCAGAATTAATCCTACTCCTATGTATAAAAAATTTTGCCCATGATAACATTAAGTCAAAGTATCATCCTTTCTGCTTTTATCATCAGTTCCAAACAATACCAGTTCGAAGTTAAATGACAGGCATTCACAGTTTTCACATTTCTCTGTCAATAATTCATGAAAGTCCTGTCAAAAGGTTTGCAAAACTGGACAGTACCATAGATAATGTTGCACTATGTCTGTTTCAATATAACAAAAATTACATTTTTCATTATCAACTATACCCATGTTTTTTTAGAACAATATCTGACACTGAAATTCCATGACTGAAACTTTTTCATCTTTATTTCTTTAATTCTGTTTATCTTTTTCAATGTATTCTTCCAATCAATGTGAGTACCTAACTTATTTTCCCATTTCGTAAAAGCTTTCATGTAAAAATTTTGTTTTTCTCCAAGATTATATAGTGATAAATCTGTGTTCTCTTTTTTACCCCACATATGGTTTCTAGTGCCCTGTTATTTTCATTGCTGTGATTACTGTCTAATACTATATTTCTTTTTCTGGCATATTCTTTGGTTGATTGAATGCAACAAGGGTAATTGAGGTAATTCACTCTTATTCCTCACTTCTCAAAAAAAAAAAAAAAAAAAAAAAAAAATTTCCTGCCTTTAAAACTGACAGTTCTCAGGCAAAATGCATTTTTTGCTGTCCAGTTTTTCAAGTGAAAAGGATGGTTGTCAATTCTAAATTTAGCATTGAAAAAGATGGGTTCAGCATTTTTGTTTTTCTTGTTATGCTACAGGAACCACACATAAGCCTCAAATGTTTTGCTTCTTGTTTTAATATTCCATTTGGTGTCATATACTGTACCATGTCAAACTGATACAAACTAGGCCTATCGGTTTGCTCTGCTTGGCCAAATTTTGCGCGGCTAACAGTGAAAAGACGAGCTGTCTTGCCTCGGTCCGCTCTCAGCCAATCAAACGCCTCTAAAAGCTATAAGCGCTGAATCATTCCTTTGGCCAAGGCTCTCCACGCCATCTTGTCAGGTTTACACTCTGTCTCGTTTTACTCTTTTTTTGGCTATTAAGCATATTCATTTGACCTTATTTGGCTGCATGCGGTTTGTCTGTATTGTATTCTTACATTCTGTGTACTCGATTCAACTCGGCCCCCTCGATTCGTTCGTTTTTCTCTACCTCTAAGTCGATCCTGTCTTTCCTTTCTCTGTTGGTGGTTGGATTTTCACTGGGTGCCTAAGCGCGGGTTCCATGCCTCGTATGCCATACCACGAAGGCAGGGATCATGATGCTGGGACTGAGACTCGGCAAGAGACACTACAGGCCTGGAGCTTATGATTCCTCCCGATATGGACCGTGGCGATGCGTCTTCAGACGCTGGTCGCAGAGGCGACTTTCGTACCAGTAAAACGGTCATGAAGGGGACCAGGGGGAAAGAGGTACGAGCGTCACCTCCCGAGGTGTCCCAGCGCGAGGCGGGGAGAAGGGGGAATGGCAAGTCCTCTCTTGGCAGTGGGGACTCGCAGCTAGGCACGAACTCCGAAGGGGAGGCCGCGCCTGGCCGTTACCCGGGTCCCCACTCGGAGACGGCCCTCACAGGCCCCATTGCTGTTCCCCCTCCTCCCTTCTCTGTCGACCCCCCTCCCCCACCTCCTTCTGGGGGGGAGGGGGGAGAAAAATTTGGTTCCGGGGGGTATCTCTACTTTGCCCACCCCGGGCCAAGCCACCCCAGTCTCCCCAGGGGAGGGGATTCGGGGCGCATGGCAACCTGCTCTGCAGGTCTTCCTGCTGTCCGGCTGGTCTCCCCCGCTGGGGGAGGCCCGCACGTGTCAGGCAGTTCCAGGCAGTCAGCCCGCTCATCTTCTGGTGGGACTGACACCCAAGTCGGACCTGACCTTCCAACTTGGCCAGGTTTTTCCCTTCATGGAGGTCAAGGTGCCAGTGACCCTTGGGGTTGGGGTCAAAGTATGGCTGGTGCCCATGGGTGGTTACCCCCATTCTACCCGTACTGGGGCGCACCTATGGTGCACGCTGCGTTGCCGGGAGTACCAGGGGCCAACCCCTTGTCCGCTCCCCACCGGACCCAACCCAGCACATCTCACAGGGTGACACACACAGCCCCAACAAGTGGGATCGACTTCTTGTCAGTCAGGTCGAGCTCCTCGACCAATATTGCCACTCTGTCCACAAATCGGTCCTCCGTCAACCCACAGGTTACCTCCATGGTCACAACGGCCTCCTTGTCAGGACCGACGGCTGCTGAGGGGCCCCGCTCGGCCCGGGGGAGCCTGCAGTTCCCACCTACCCAGCCCTCAGTCCTACAGGGAGATGAGTGGGTGTTTGTCCCCTCACAGCACTCGTGGGTCCCTCTTGCATCCAGGGACGCCCTCTCTGAGGTGTGGCACCCACCATCCCAAGCATGGTTGGACCTACAGTCCACACGCTCCCCACCCGTTTCAGGCGTCAAGGACATAACAGCTGCGGCTATGGTCCCGGCTCGGGATCATCCCAGCTCATCCCGCTGGGCTGACCACAGCTCACAGGACGCCCCAGTGGGTACATCCACTTGGGATGGCACCCAGCAGGGGATGGACTGCGAACAAGAGTGGGAGACCCTGTCTTCGGATGAGGACGAACAAGTGGATGAGCACTCTTCGCCTACATCCCAGGGGGACAGATTGAGCCCGCGCCTCCCTGGGGACCAGTCTGAACCAAACTCGGACTTTGCCGAGCTCGAACTGACCCTCCCCAATAGGGTCACGTATGCCGAATCAGTCCCTCAGGCAACTTTGTTACCCTTGACCCTCCTTCGGCCATGTGACTCCAGAACCACAAGGCGACTCAGAGTGCCAGAAATGGCACAGGAATGGCTTAATAAGCCAGCCCGCACTGTCAGGGGTGCTGCTTCCATCCCTCCTCCAGGCAGGGAGTCCCTCTCTGCCCCGGGTGCTTTTTCCCTGGGAAAGTTCCTTAAAGATTCCTCCAAGGGAGGGGTGTGGTCCTGGTACACACAGGACCACCCTGCCTACAGGGAAGCAGAGCCCTCCGCGCAGGACAGGATGTTGGTCTCACAGCGCACCACCTTCCCCACTTCAGCTACCCTATCCTTTAAAACGTTAGCAGAGTGGGACAAATTGGCTCGCCGCTGCCTCCTCGAGGTTTCCACGGCTTATATCTTCTTCGACACGTTCCTCCACAGGGCCAATGAGCTGTGGGAACAGTGTCCAGTTAATCAGGACACGGGGTCTCCTTCCTCTGTCCCACCGGGCCTCTTCACCTACCAGAGGTTAAACGCTTTTGGCAATAGGGTAGCATCTGGTCTCACAGCAGCTGCAGACACAGCTACCAACCTTCACTTCAGTACTGTGCTAGCGCGGCGTGATGCTGTTCTCCGCCTCTCTAACATTCCTGTGGAGGAGGGGGCTGCCCTGCGGTCCATCCCAGCACAGCAGCACTCCCTCTTCGTCCAGTATGCGCCCCATTTTGTCAGCCACAGGGCAGAGACAAACAGGGAGGTGGCCTCATATTTAGCCCACACCTCCCAGGGGCGCCAGGGTTCTGTGTCATTGAAGAGACCAGCCACCAGGGCCCCTCCATATACCATGCCACCTAAGTCAAATCGGCGTGCGCAGAATCAGCGGCAGAGGAATAAACCACCTCATGTCTGTCCAAGCCGACCGGCCATGCCCAAGGCCAGAAGTCAGCACCCCCAATGACTGGGCCCCGATTCAGCACCGCCAGTCGTTCAGCCCCTCCAAGTAGGAAACTTGTCCCAGCATGCACATCAGTGGCGTGCTCTGGGACTCAACGACTGGATTGTATCGGTGCTAGAGTCGGGGTACGTGCTGCCTTGGGCGGAGGACCGCCCCCCTCTAAGATCCACTCCTCCTCCTTATGTGCCCAGCTCGACGGAGCAGGAGAGCGTCTTAGAGAAAGAGATAACGCACCTACTCCTCATAGGGGCGATATCTCAACTCTCGGACCCGGGCCCCGGTTTTTACGGCTGGTTGTTCGTGATTCCAAAGGTCTCGGGAGGGTGGAGACCAGTCTTGGACTTGTCCCCCCTCAACAAATTCCTACCCAAAATCAAATTCAAGATGGACACACAGGCACAGATTCGGGAGACCATTCAACAGGGCGATTGGGCTACCTCTATTGATCTGAAAGATGCTTATTTTCATATCCTCATCCATCCGGCATCCCGTCGGTACCTGAGGTTCATGTGGAGGGACAAGGTGTTCCAGTTCTCGGCCCTCCCATTTGGTCTGTGCCTTGCCCCTTTCCTGTTTACCAAGGTGGTGCGGGAATTGGTGTCCATCGTCCGCTCGGAATCCATTCGTCTCTGTGTGTACCTGGACGACTGGCTTATCCTGGCCCAGTTGCAGGCCCTGTGCCAGAGTCATACGGCCAGACTTCTAGACCTTTGCTCCCAACTGGGCTTCCTCATGAACCAGGAGAAATGCGATCTGTCCCCAATTCAGTCCTTCGACTTCTTAGGGATGAGATTCGACACGCGGTCCATGATAGTCTCTCCGACGCCAGATCGCTGGGACCGTCTGACAGGCCTCCTCAGCCACTTGCGCTGTTCCTCCCAAGCAACAGCGCGGACACTTTCTTCCCTCCTGGGCATGATGGAGTCCATGGCACCTCTCATTCCCCTGGGCAGGGTTCTCAAGCACCCTCTTCAGAGGGCACTCAGGTTACGGTGGTCCCAGAGCACTCAGCCATGGGATACCCAGATATGTCTGGGCGAGTGGTTCCTCGAGGTGACATCAGAGTGGTTAATCACCCCTCACAAGGGGTGCCCATAGCCCCACCTACTCTTAAGGTGGCACTCTTCACAGACGCCTCCTCCCTGGGCTGGGGAGCCCACATGGACTCACTCCATGCAGCAGGGACTTGGTCCCCGGAGGAGCGCCTATGCTACATCAATGTTCTGGAACTGGAGGCAGTTCGCAGGGCTCTCCTGCACTTCATGGGGGAGGCCACTGGCAAGACCATCCGCTTGTTCACGGACAATACGACGGTCGCATGTTATGTGAACAAAGGGGGGGGAGCGCACTCGGCAGACCTCTCCCTGCAGACCGAGGCTCTCCTCCGTTGGTGCCACAGCAAGGGCATTGCACTTTCAGCGAGACACATAGCAGGAAAAGACAACATCTTGGCAGATGCTCTCAGCAGGTCCAAGAGTGTCATCCACACAGAGTGGACCCTGGACAAGGACACGCTTCAGGGGGTGTGGGAACAGTGGTTCCGGCCGATGGTGGACCTCTTTGCGACGAAGTTCAACAAGAGACTTCCCACTTATGTCTCTCCGGTCGCCGACCCAGAAGCGTGGGCAGTGGATGCTCTCTCTCAAGACTGGAGCAGTCTGATTGCCTACGCATTTCCTCCCTTTCCAATTCTGTCCAAGGTGATACGGAAAGACAGATTGGAACGCCCGCAGCTGATCCTTATTGCGCCGAAATGGCCAGCCCAGCCCTGGTTTCCGGACCTTCAGTCCCTGACACATGTTCCACCCCTGGAACTTGAAACCAAATCTCATCTGCTGAGGCAGCCTCGTTCGGGCATTCCTCATTCCAATCCTCAACTGCTCCACCTGCACGCATGGCTGCTGTGCGGTCGGAACTGTCAGCATCACCATTGAAGTCTTCGACCCCTCGGTCGGCCTCTGTGTCGGCTGCGCTGACCCAGGGGGGTGCCTCCTCTGACCTCCTCTCCATAGTCACCAGAGCAAGGAGGGAGGGAACGGAGACTTTGTATGACTTTCGCTGGAAGAAATGGTTGCGGTGGTGTACAGCTCAGGACATTCCCCCTACTAACCCTGCGAGCATGCAGCTGGCCAACTTTCTGGCTCACTGCTCCTCGGTTCTCAACCTGTCTGCTAGTTCTGTGCGAGGGTACAGGTCTGCCATCTGTACCACAATCAAACAGCTACGTTGTCCCGCCTTTGAAGCGGATTTCCTGCTCAGAGAGGTGGCTAGGGGTGCCTCTCTGAAGGAAGCTAGAAACCCCAGAAGAGTGCCCCTCTGGGACTTGTTCCTGGTGCTGGATTTCATTTGAAAACAGCCCTTCGAGCCATTGGGGACTATTCCTTTCGACTTGCTCACCCTCAAGACGACTTTCCTTCTGTTGCTGGCCACAGGCCGTCGTAGAAGCGAGATTCATGGTCTTAGTGGAATGCCACAAGATCTGGCCTTCCACAGAGATGGTTCCATCACTCTTCGTTTCCTTCCAGAGTTTCTGGTTAAGAACCAAGACCCTGAGGTCCCTTCCCCCTCTCTGAGGGTCAGACCTTTGTCTGATATTCTTGCCCAAGATGATGAGGATAGGCATCTCTGCCCTGTTCGGTGTCTCAAATACTATTGGGATAGGTCTCACCATAGGCATTCTTCTCAGAGGCGTCTGCTCATCTCCCTCAATGAGAATTACGAGAAAGACATCGCTGCAGGCACCATTTCCTGCTGGGTTTCCCAAGTCATTCGTAGAGCCTACTCTCATGCACACAGGGATATCAGCTGTCTTCATCCCAGAGCACATGAAGTGCGGGCCATAACTACTTCGGCTGCTTTCCAGCACTCAGTGCCACTGCAGCATGTCTTGGAGGCAGCCTTCTGGCGGTCTGAGAATCCCTTCATCAACTTCTACCTCAGGGATTTCCGTAGGACCAGGGCTGATGGTTCCAAGGGGATTTCCTTTGTCGTGGCTAACACTGCTGTCTCGGTTACAAGGGCTCCCCATACGAACCAGTAGGCGTTGCCCTCCTCCATTTGCTTTAAATTTTGCATCAGTTTGACATGGTACAGTATATGACACCAAAAGGAGGAGTTTGTATTATACTCCATGTTTGGTGTTACATATACTTACCATGTCAAACTCGAATGCCCGCGCATCCGTCCCCGCGTCTCCGCCATGGTTCTCATGGGGCATTTTCTTCGATGGCCACGGAATGATTCAGCGCTTATAGCTTTTAGAGTTGTTTGATTGGCTGAGAGCAGACTGGGGCAAGACGGCTCGTCTTTTCACTGTTAGCCGCGCAAAGTTTGGCCAAGCAGAGCAAACCGATAGGCCTAGTTTGCATCAGTTTGACATGGTAAGTATATGTAACACCAAACATGGAGTATAATACAAACTCCTCCTTTTACTTACTCTGCTGAATATACCTGTCAATAGTTTTACACATAAACACACACATGCTCACATCTAAATTATTGCACTTATGCACACTCAAGTTCATACACAGATCATGAGCATTCTGCTTTTACATATAGAAACATGTGTGTATTTGTCTTTAATGTTTTATTTATTGTATTGTTTGGTTGGCATTGCAGATTTTATTTTACTTCTAAACAAGATATGATAAAGGTTTTTGTATGTGTATACATGTGCACATGTTCTTGCACCTGTGTGTGTGTGTGTGTGTGTGTGTGTGTGTGTGTGTGTGTGCAGGTGGTGATTATAGAGCCATACTTTGACTGTTATGAGCCAATGGTGAGAACAGCAGGTGGCACTCCGGTTTTTGTTCCGCTTCGACCTGTGAGTATTGAGTCAGTTCAGTCTGTACATTCTGTGTGGGTCTGTATGTGTACTGCTTGACTTAAGAGTACATTGCCACAGTGCAGTTCCACCCTATTAAAAAAAAAAAAAATGTCTGCAAGTGTATTTGTTTGATTGTCCAAAATTTTGCCAGGACAATCATTTAGTTGCTGTGAATTCTTTTACATGTGCTAAGTGCATGCTGCAGACAGGACCTTGCTTTATTGTATAGTCCAAAAGACCAGCGCACAGACCACCACTGCATGTCTAGTGAAAGTGGGAGTAAGAAACCCAGTGTGTATGTTTGACTCAAATCTATGGGCAGTCACTTAGGTGTGTTACATCTAGGCCTGTTGATTAATTTGATGATGTCCCCTTAGAAAGCTAATATGACAAAGGATAGTCAACTTGTTTGCCGACCTAGGATAGTGCTAAATACGTCAACTTGTTTGCCGACCTACTTAGAGTGAGGTAACATCATTCACTTGCAGTTTGTCTAGATTAGTCAGAGACGAAAATACATGTGAACAACAGAATTTCTTTTGACAACGTTCACTGTGGCTGGTGATGACGGCTGACTGCCTGACTAACTGCTTAAGTCCATGGTCATAACCCAGGAGACATCATACATTTTCAGCACCCTACACTCTCAGCATTGTAAAACATGAAGGGTGTATATATATATATATATAAGAGAGAGAGAGACGCTTTGACGCTTTGACATTTTTATTGTCATTACCTGTAAGGGTCTATTGACAAGGGGGTGACGGGGATTCATTCTTAAATCCCCTTAAATGCAAAGCAACATTCTGCTTAACAGCTTTTCATCAACAAACAAACAAACAAAAAAATCTCTAAATATAACTCTCTCACGATACATTAAGCAAGCGGAACACACACACACACACACACACACACAAAGGAACTAATCATACAAACTCGACCACCCATTCAAGTGATATAGTTCAATATATCAATTATCTACCTTACCAAATTAACATAAGAAAATAAAATTTACATATGGATATCCTCCTCATTTACTCTGGTGTGTTCTGATCATTGTGATTATGCCTTATTTTTTGTGCTTCTGAGATAAATTTAGCTACTGACTGGGAGAGAGAGATTAAATGAGAAATCCAAGCCCAGATGTCTTAGTTTTTCCCTTAAGAAAAGGAGAACACATCAAAAAACAGTCTTGGTTAATCTTTTAACCTTTAAAACTGTATTTGTGTTTGGAATGGGATGGTGGTTTTAAAAAGCTCTTATTTATGCGCATGTTGGTCCTAATGTACCTCTGAAAGGAAGGTTGGTTTGCACAGCAAGCGACAGCTGTTTCGCACCATGTAGTGCTCATCGGGCTTGCTACCCGCTCCTGACTGCCAACCAGAGAGAAACCACTACTCAAGCAAAGAACTTTCTGTTTGCTCAGCAGGGACCTCTTTTCAATAAAGTAAATGTCTCTCAATAACCAACATGAGCAGAACATGAAATGTTAAAACTATGTGAACTCCAGTTTTGTTGTGAGTTAGAAAATACTTACAGCCATGTGAACTTGTTTTGTTGTGAGTTAGAAAATACAGACAGCCATATGAACTTGTTTTGTTGTGAGTTAGAAAATACAGACAGCCATATGAACTCCAGTTTTGTTGTGAGTTAGAAAATACAGACAGCCATGTGAACCTGTTTTGTTGTGAGTTAGAAATTACAGACAGCCATATGAACTCCAGTTTTGTTGTGAGTTAGAAAATACAGACAGCCATATGAACTCCAGTTTTGTTGTGAGTTAGAAAATACAGACAGCCATATGAACTCCAGTTTTGTTGTGAGTTAGAAAATACAGACAGCCATATGAACTCCAGTTTTGTTGTGAGTTAGAAAATACAGACAGCCAAGTGAACTCGTTTTGTTGTGAGTTAGAAAATACAGACAGCCAAGTGAACTCGTTTTGTTGTGAGTTAGAAAATACAGACAGCCATATGAACTCCAGTTTTGTTGTGAGTCATTTCCAAACCAACATTGCGCAAATTTCTTCAAAACGGAACAGTCTCTGTGGGCCTTTCCAAATACAATAGACTGAGCAACACACTAGACGCCACGTTCTTGGCATCAGAGATCTTTTCCCATCCCTCTTGCGGCCAGTCAGTGGCAGCCTCTGTGCGTGTGTGTATGTGTGTGTATGTGTGGGTCTGTGTGGGTCTGTGCTTTTGAGTGCGTTTGTGAATGCGCGAGAGTGAAAGTGTACACAAGTGTCAGGAGAGATATGTGTACGTGTGTGTGTGTGTGTGTGTGTGTGTGTGTGAGGGGAGGTGGGAGTGCGGGGGGAGGTGGGGTAGAGGATGAGGTATGTGAGTGTATGCATGCCTACACTGTGGGAGCAACAGGATATTGGAACGTATATATATATATATATATATATATATCTTTGTATGTACGTGTGTGGGGTTGGGGGTGGGAGATATGGGCGTATGTGCTTGTACAAGTAAGTGTTCATCTCTGTGAGTGTGTGTTTGTGTGTGTGTGCCGTGGAAGCTGCGATACGTAGACTAGAAATGAGTGTGTGGAGGAGGGGGTAGAGGAGGTGCAAGGTAATGTGTGTGTGTGTGTGTGTGTGTGTTGGAGCTCATGTACGTTTATATGTATTTGACTGTGCTTTCATATGTGCTTGTACAAGTAAGTGTTCATCTCTGCGAGTGTGTGTTTGTGTGTGTGTGTGTGTGTGTGTGCCGTGGAAGCCGCGATACGTAGACTAGAAATGAGTGTGTGGAGGAGGGGGATAGAGGAGGTGCAAGGTAATGTGTGTGTGTGTGTGTGTGTTGGAGCTCATGTACGTTTATATGTATTTGACTATGCTTTCATATCTGTGAAACTGCATGTTTGGTGCATTTCTGTTATGCATGTGTGGGTGTATGTGTGAATGTGTGTCTTCATGTTTTACATTTATCCGCTTATTTATCACCATTGTTGTCTTATTTATTTATTTATTTATGTTTTACTATTATCATTTTATTAGTATTACTAATATTATTACTACTACCTTTTTCTATATTATAATTATTATTTATTTATTTATTTATTTATGCAAGCTTATCTATTATTTATTCCCCCGTTTTTTGTGGGTTTTTTTTGTTTTTTTCTCAAGGCCTGACTAAGCGCGTTGGGTTACGCTGCTGGTCAGGCATCTGCTTGGCAGATGTGGTGTAGCGTATATGGTTTTGTCCGAACGCAGTGACGCCTCCTTGAGCTACTGATACTGATACTGATACTGTGAGTTAGAAAATACAGACAGCCATATGAACTCCAGTTTTGTTGTGAGTTAGAAAATACAGCCAGCCATATGAACTCCAGTTTTGTTGTGAGTTAGAAAATACAGACAGCCATATGAACTCCAGTTTTGTTGTGAGTTAGAAAATACAGACAGCCATATGAACTCCAGTTTTGTTGTGAGTTAGAAAATACAGACAGCCATATGAACTCCAGTTTTGTTGTGAGTTAGAAAATACAGACAGCCATATGAACTCCAGTTTTGTTGTGAGTTAGAAAATACAGACAGCCATATGAACTCCAGTTTCCTGATGTGCCCTTTGTTGTGCAGAGCAAGAAAGGAGAGACATGCTCCAGTGCTGACTGGACACTGGACCCTGCAGAACTGGAGTCCAAGTTCAGTGACAAGACCAAGCTGATCATTGTCAACACCCCCAACAACCCGCTGGGCAAGGTGAGAGGGCCAGGCGGCAGAGGGCACATGTGTTGGAGGATAGGGCTGATGGAAAGGGGAGATGTCTGTGCACCATAAAGAAAGATGTTCATGCACTTAACAGCTGCTAAGGTGGTTAGTGTCATGGTCTGACAACTGGGACGAGATGGATTCGATCCCCACCATTGGCACATTTTTTTAGCCTGTGGCCGACTCCTACTAGAGCTGGGTGTGCTGTGGGCTCAGATGGGAAGCCTAGGACAACACACTGTCCACTTTATTCATTGATACATCTTGATATGAGCCAGGCCTTAGAAGCATGGACACTGGAAGTGTATGTCAGATGGTTTGTGCAGCTTTCAAACATGATCATAAAGTGGGATGGGATCCACAGCAACATGGCGAAAGTCACCATCACTTTGTACCAAGTTCTGACTTAATGTAATACCTGGTTGCTTCCCTTGGACTGAGTAAGGATGACTCTATATCGCAGTTGGTATGTTCAGTTTTGCTGTCTTAATCAGTTGTACTATTACTCTGCACATGTTGGCTTTAGCGTGTATGTTGTTTGCCAGTGTTTTGAAAGGGATTGAGCATGTTGATATGATGTGTGCATTTGGGATGAAGTATGGCTTTGACAGTGCACTCAGTTGTAGGGTTGGTCCACAGAAAGTGCAGTGCAGCAGGACCGCTGGGGTACACAGTGTTACACAGTGTTTCTGTCCCCCAGGTGTTCAGGCAGGGTGAACTGGAGATGATCGCAGGGCTGTGCAAGAAATACGATGTAGTGTGTGTTGCTGATGAAGTGTATGAGTGGATGATCTACCCTGGGAATGAGCACATCAAGATAGGTGAGAGAAGAAAAGCTGTGGTCACTAACAGGCGAAAAAAAAGATTTCTGATTTCAGGGCTTTTCTGTTGCAAAAATGTTCCCTTTCTTTCAAAATTCCATGGTCACACTTACATGGTACAATAATACACAGTTTGTGACATGGTTTTATTTTGGGGGTTTTGCTGGCATGTTTTTGACTCACTTGTGTAAACAAAGCGAGTCTATGTATTAACCAGCTGTTTGGTTGTCTGTGTGTCTGCATGTGTGTGTGTGTGTGTGTGTGTGTGTGTGTGTGTGAGAGAGAGAGAGAGAGAGAGAGAGAGAGAGTGTGTGATGAATAACAATTTCATTCTTTTCGGGAACTACTTTGTTTGCCAATACCAAAGTGGATTAAACATAGTTGGAAAAAATCTTTGCAGTCATGCCAATAATTGGTTTTAAGTCTTCTGGATTAGGCTGTATTTCCGGACCAGGAATGGTTTATTTTGTTGATGCGCAGGATTCAGAAAGTTGTAACTGAGCTTTTCCCAGTTGCCTAAGCATTTGTTTGGGTTTGTAGATAGCATGACATTGTTTTTCAAGTTCGCAATTAAAAGAAAAGAAATACAAATTCTGAACAGAACACATAGAATGACACTAACTACACCACTGATGTTTTTACTGCATATGAGTATTTTAAAGCGGATACTGAACTAGAATGAAAGAAATGAAACTGAATTAACAGCACATCTGAGACAGAGCTTACACAGTTTCAGTAGACCTAAAATATGCTGGTCCTCGCAGATCTGGAGAAAACAGCAACATGTTGAGTGTGCCTGAGCAATGGCAACATCTCCTTCAGTTACTGTGAACTGAAAAAAAAAATCTTAAATGATTGAGATGCATCAAAATAACATGTTTTGAATTGTATTATCACCTGCAATAGAGTAATCAATTTATTGCTTTGAACAAACATAAGCTTAGATATTAATTTTGGATAACTGTGGTCAGGTGTGTTTTAGCCTTGTGGTAAGTCTTCTTGCTTCTGAGCATAATTTGCATGGTTTAGTCCCCCTCCAGCACCTTTCTTTTCTGATCACTAATATTTTACACAGAAGACATTTTTAGCTATTTTTCTCTCTCTCTTTTTCTCGTGATTCCTCTCCTAGATAAAGTGCTTATCACAAGTGAGTCTTGAAGGCCTTGCCTCTCTTGTTCATATCATAATGTGGATTTGTGCATATGCATGTTTGCTTTCATGTAAGTAAATCAGACATGAACAGCATAAAACTTAAGTCACACTAGCAACCTAACATATCTTCCAATGAGAGTCAGTTTGATTCAGAGAGAAAGTGAAAAGGGATTATTGGACATGAATATTGGAAATGTGTACTGGTGTTGTGTGAAGCAGACAGGGAGTGAACTCAGTTTTAAGGTGAAACATTGAGGAAAGAGGTGTAGAAGGGGAAGGCTTTCAGTGACAGCCCACTGGGCAGCGTAACCCTGATCAGGACAGTGCTCCTCATTCCTCAGACCAGCTGCTGATCACTGGCCTTGTTAGCATTGAAACACACACTGTCATTGGGGTTCATTCCCAATGAACTTGTCTGTGTGTGTGTTGTTGTTGTTTATCAGTTTTTCATTTTTTCACTAAGAGTGATTTTTGATGGAGAGAAAAGAGGGATGTAAACCCATGAAAATCCCATGATTTCTCTCACTTAAAGAGAAGTTGAAGGATTGTGAGAAAGCGTGATAGTTTCCTTCCACATTTTCTCAGAATGTGTGAGAAAGCATGGGAAGTCCATCTTATTTTTATCAAAAATATTTCCTTGATTATCGGAGTTGATTTCTTGTCTTTTCCCAGTGCAAATCTAAGAGAAAAATGAGAGAGAAAGAAAGAAAAAGAAAAGAGAAAGAGGGGGAGCTGACAATGATGATCATGACAATGACGGTGGTGTTAGCAAAGACGTCAACAGTAATGACACTGAAACACATCTATTTATTGTATTTCACATAAGATGGATCACTGCAGTGCATTGACCTCAAATTCAACATCCAAATCAAAAGCAAACAATGAAATTAAGGCAATGTGTAGTTATAACTCAAACAGAAATATAATATTCCAAGACTTGAACTGAATCTTTCCCAAGGGATGCTGGAATAACATCCAGATCATACAACTTTCTACATAAATGTGGCAGAAAAAAGATGTTTCACAATGCTATGTGGAGTTTGAAAACTGGATCAAATAGTTTTGATGTTTGTTGTGATGCAACCTATTCTGTCGCATTTATTTCAAATGTTCTTAATTTCATGCTTGTTCATATGTTCATTTGTTTGTGCTAGCATCCTTTCACATGCAAGATTGCACTGAAATTAGAATCTCAGTTTCATAGAAGACACTCAGAACATGAAAATATTATTTTTAAAAGCAGAGTGAAAGAAGAAGAAATTAACCAGCCAACTAAACACACAAAAGACAGGACACACACATGCACGCATACACACATGCACACACATATACAAACACTCTTTTACCCTCTCACTCACTTACATACATATACATGCACACATTTTTTTTAAACCAAATCTGTGCCATCACCTTCACCATCTTCACTAACATCACCATCATTATCATGATTTTCATTCCCCTCTCTCTTTTCCTTTTCTCTCTCTCTCTCTCTCTCTCTCTCTCTCTCTCTCTCTCTCTCTCTCTCTCAGTTTTCTCTAAGATTTGTGTTGGTAAAAGACCAGAAACCAACCCCAATGCACAGGAAATGTTTTTGATAAAGATAAGGGGAACTTCCCATGCTTTCTCACAAATTGTGAGAATTTGTGTGGGAACCCCCCATGATTTCTTGCAATCAAGAGAAAACAATTTATTTCTCTCAAAGTGAGAGAAGTCGTTGGATTGCAAGAAATCATGAGCTAACAGTTGGGGTTGTTTGGGGATGTACATGACATAAAAAAGTCATGTATAAATGTTTGTGATTCATAAATGTTTTGAACAGAGTGGTTTGAAAGTAATAGGATATATTACTTTTTATCACAGCTAAGGATATGATCAGGGGTAATATTTTTTTTCACAGCTGCATGTAATAGCACTGCTTTGTTTAAAAGGTTTTAAAAGTAATAGTTTTCAATGTAAATATAAATTGTTTTTATTTTTCTATTTATATAGAAGTTTTAGTTTAAATTTTTTTTTTAAACTATGTCAGTGATATGCTTAGTTTTTATCCATTGTGCGCGTGTTTGTGTGTATGCATGCATATACTTGTAGGTGCATGCAGGCATCTGTGCATGAGTTGTGTTTAGAAATATTTCTTGTTTCCTTTCCCTTATCCACTTGTCCATCACCTTCACCTGTCAGATAGTGATGAAGTAACAGTGATCAATACATGTATATGTGTGTGTGTGTGTGTGTGTGTGTGTGCATGATCATGCGCGCGTGTGTGTGTGTGTGTCTATGTCTGTGTGTGCATGATCATGCGTGTGTGTGTGTGTGTGCGCGCATGTGCATGTGTGTGAGCGTGTATGTGTGTGTGTGTGCACGTGTATGTACATGTGTATGTGATGATAGCCTGACTGAATGACAAAGGAAAACCAGGAAGGCAGCCTGTTGTTTAAACGACTCCTTGGTTATAAGTGCTGAGAGCTTGGTTTGTGACTGAAGATAGATGCTATATAGATATTCCTAACAATGACTGTCTGATGTGGGCAGCATCACTGCCAGACATGTGGGAGCGCACCATCACTGTAGGTAGTGCCGGTAAGACGTTCAGCGTCACCGGATGGAAGCTGGGCTGGAGTGTGGGGCCAGAGAGTCTTCTGTATGGTCCCCGACTTGTCCACCAGAACTGCACCTTCAACTGTCCCACCCCATTACAGGTAACTGTTCCACCCATGTACAGGTAACTGTCCCACTCCTATAACTGTCCTACCATTGTACAGGTAACTGTCCCACTCCTATTACTGTCCCACCCCATTACAGGTAACTGTTCCACCCATATACAGGTAACTGTCCCACTCCTATTACTGTCCCACCCCATTACAGGTAACTGTCCCACCCCTATAACTGTCCTATACCATTGTACAGGTAACTGTCCCACTCCTATTACTGTCCCACCCCATTACAGGTAACTGTCCCACTTCTATTACTGTCCCACCCCATTACAGGTAACTGTCCCACTCCTATTACTGTCCCACCCCATTACAGGTAACTGTCCCACTCCTATTACTGTCCCACCCCATTACAGGTAACTGTCCCACTCCTATTACTGTCCCACCCCATTACAGGTAACTGTCCCACTTCTATTACTGTCCCACCCCATTACAGGTAACTGTCCCACTCCTATTACTGTCCCACCCCATTACAGGTAACTGTCCCACTCCTATTACTGTCCCACCCCATTACAGGTAACTGTCCCACTTCTATTACTGTCCCACCCCATTACAGGTAACTGTCCCACCCCATTACAGGTAACTGTCCCACTCCTATTACTGTCCCACCCCATTACAGGTAACTGTCCCACCCCATTACAGGTAACTGTCCCACCCCTATAACTGTCCTATACCATTGTACAGGTAACTGTCCCACTCCTATTACTGTCCCACCCCATTACAGGTAACTGTCCCACTCCTATTACTGTCCCACCCCATTACAGGTAACTGTCCCACTCCTATTACTGTCCCACCCCATTACAGGTAACTGTCCCACTCCTATTACTGTCCCACCCCATTACAGGTAACTGTCCCACCCCATTACAGGTAACTGTCCCACTCCTTCTCAATGTGAAATGTTACATGTGCTGAACAGAATTCATGCTGCACACTGGATCTCACTTTGCTAAAAGTTGAGTTATACCACTGAAGGGGTTTGTGGAGTGGGGGGGGGGGGTGCCACTGAAAGTCAGGTAATGGAGGGTGCTACCAGTCAGGTCCAGCAGAATGGGAGAAGAATGTACAGTCAAGTTGTGGTGATAAGGGAAGGAGAGAGGAATGCTGACAATCACAGTATAGTGGGTGGGAAAGGAGAATATTCCAACTAAAATCCTTGTGGATAGGGGTGGAGACTACATCATTGACAGTCACATTTAACCCTTTCACTGTTTCACAAAGTTCCAGAAAAACAGAAAATTCACATTTGTAATCCTGAGCCAAAGTTCTGTTGAAAAGAAATATATATATATATATATATATATATATATATATATATATATATATATATAGAGAGAGAGAGAGAGAGAGAGAGAGAGAGAGAGATAGATAGATAGATGAAACAAAAGATTTAAGTTTAACAATATTCTTCAGTTTCTTTATTCAGGAAACATTATGTGGAATTTACAGGGGTTTGGGCAGGTTCTACAGTATCCAGGTAAACATTTTGTCTGATACTGCCAAAAAAGGGGCACACAGTCAAATAGTGAAGATCTCTAGCAATATCATTTGTGGAACATTTACCAGAGATTGTTTCATTTGTGGGTACATTGTGGAAACACAGGAGGCAGTGGCCCAAGGTCTGGAGTTGGAGGAGAGGCGGCAGGGGTCAGAGGACTGTTACTTCCGGTCCCTGGCCAGGGAACTGCTACCTAAGCGTGACCGCCTGGCCCGGGTGCTGGACAGACTGGGGATGCACCCCGTGGTGCCTGAGGGAGGGTACTTCATGCTGGCCGACATCTCCAACATGGGTCAGTACTGTGTGTGTCAGACATCTCCAACATGGGTCAGTACTGTGTGTGTCAGACATCTCCAACATGGGTCAGTACTGTGTGTGTCAGACATCTCCAACATGGGTCAGTACTGTGTGTGTCAGACATCTCCAACATGGGTCAGTACTGTGTGTCAGACATCTCCCACATGGGTCAGTACTGTGTGTGTCAGACATCTCCAACATGGGTCAGTACTGTGTGTGTCAGACATCTCCAGCATGGGTCAGTACTGTGTGTGTCAGACATCTCCAACATGGGTCAGTACTGTGTGTGTCAGACATCTCCAACATGGGTCAGTACTGTGTGTGTCAGACATCTCCAGCATGGGTCAGTACTGTGTGTGTCAGACATCTCCAGCATGGGTCAGTACTGTGTGTGTCAGACATCTCCAACATGGGTCAGTACTGTGTGTGTCAGACATCTCCAACATGGGTCAGTACTGTGTGTGTCAGACATCTCCAACATGGGTCAGTACTGTGTGTGTCAGACATCTCCAACATGGGTCAGTACTGTGTGTGTCAGACATCTCCAACATGGGTCAGTACTGTGTGTGTCAGACATCTCCAACATGGGTCAGTACTGTGTGTGTCAGACATCTCCAACATGGGTCAGTACTGTGTGTGTCAGACATCTCCAACATGGGTCAGTACTGTGTGTGTCAGACATCTCCAACATGGGTCAGTACTGTGTGTGTCAGACATCTACAGCATGGGTCAGTACTGTGTGTGTCAGACATCTCCCACATGGGTCAGTACTGTGTGTGTCAGACATCTCCAGCATGGGTCAGTACTGTGTGTGTCAGACATCTCCAACATGGGTCAGTACTGTGTGTGTCAGACATCTCCAACATGGGTCAGTACTGTGTGTGTCAGACATCTCCAACATGGGTCAGTACTGTGTGTGTCAGACATCTCCAACATGGGTCAGTACTGTGTGTGTCAGACATCTCCAACATGGGTCAGTACTGTGTGTGTCAGACATCTCCAACATGGGTCAGTACTGTGTGTGTCAGACATCTCCAACATGGGTCAGTACTGTGTGTGTCAGACATCTACAGCATGGGTCAGTACTGTGTGTGTCAGACATCTCCCACATGGGTCAGTACTGTGTGTGTCAGACATCTCCAGCATGGGTCAGTACTGTGTGTGTCAGACATCTCCCACATGGGTCAGTACTGTGTGTGTCAGACATCTCCAACATGGGTCAGTACTGTGTGTGTCAGACATCTCCAACATGGGTCAGTACTGTGTGTGTCAGACATCTCCAACATGGGTCAGTACTGTGTGTGTCAGACATCTCCAACATGGGTCAGTACTGTGTGTGTCAGACATCTCCAACATGGGTCAGTACTGTGTGTGTCAGACATCTCCAACATGGGTCAGTACTGTGTGTGTCAGACATCTCCCACATGGGTCAGTACTGTGTGTGTCAGACATCTCCAGCATGGGTCAGTACTGTGTGTGTCAGACATCTCCCACATGGGTCAGTACTGTGTGTGTCAGACATCTACAGCATGGGTCAGTACTGTGTGTGTCAGACATCTCCAACATGGGTCAGTACTGTGTGTGTCAGACATCTCCAACATGGGTCAGTACTGTGTGTGTCAGACATCTCCCACATGGGTCAGTACTGTGTGTGTCAGACATCTCCAGCATGGGTCAGTACTGTGTGTGTCAGACATCTCCAACATGGGTCAGTATTGTGTGTGTCAGACATCTCCAACATGGGTCAGTACTGTGTGTGTCAGACATCTCCAACATGGGTCAGTACTGTGTGTGTCAGACATCTCCAGCATGGGTCAGTACTGTGTGTGTCAGACATCTCCAACATGGGTCAGTACTGTGTGTGTCAGACATCTCCCACATGGGTCAGTACTGTGTGTGTCAGACATCTACAGCATGGGTCAGTACTGTGTGTGTCAGACATCTCCAACATGGGTCAGTACTGTGTGAGACATCTCCAACATGGGTCAGTACTGTGTGTGTCAGACATCTCCCACATGGGTCAGTACTGTGTGTATCAGACATCTCCCACATGGGTCAGTACTGTGTGTGTCAGACATCTCCCACATGGGTCAGTACTGTGTGTGTGTTTGTGTGCCAGACATCTCCCACATGTTGATTTATGCATATGCATATAATGTTTATGTGTCAGCCGCCTTTGACACGATAGACCATTCAATCCTTTCCCATCTTCATTTTACATTTGGTATCAACGGCACTGTTCTAAACTGGTTCAAATCTTATCTCTCTGATCGATTCCAGTCTGTCATTGTTGATCATTTCCAATCTGAGGCCATTAAAATCGAACATGGAGTCCCACAGGGATCTGTTTTAGGCCCAGCGCTCTTCACGCTGTACACTGCTCCTCTCGCTGCATTTATCAACCGCCATAATATCAGTCATCATTCTTATGCTGATGACACTCAACTCCAGAAGAGTGATATCCCTGAAAAATTGTTGTCGCTCTTGCAAGAAACATCCAACTGCTTCCTGGATATTCAAAACTGGATGACTCAAAATAAGTTACAACTGAACACGGACAAAACTGAAGCAATGATCATAGGAACTAAACAAAAACTATCTTCCATCACAATTGACACAATCAAATTTGGCAGCACATCCATCCCTCTTTCCAGGTCAGTCAGGAACATCGGTGTTGTCCTTGACAATACACTGTCCTTGCAAAAATTTATCAGTCAGACATGTCAGTTCTGCTACTGTCAACTGCGGCGCATCAGTGCCGTCCGGAAATATCTGTCCACTGACGCAACATCTAGACTTGTCGTTTCTCTCATTCTCTCTCGCCTTGACTACTGTAACTCTCTATTGTCTGGTTTGCCTGCTTCATCCATTCAGTCCCTTCAGCGCATACAAAACTCTGCTGCCCGACTCGTCCGCAGAAAGAAAAGATCTGAGCACATCACTCCTCTTTTGCAACATCTCCACTGGCTCCCTGTCTCACACGAAATAAAGTACAAGATCAGCATTCTGTGTTATAAATGTATTCACAAAACTGCCCCTTCCTATCTCTGCGGCTGCCTTCACCTCTACACTCCATCTCACTCACTACGATCGGCTTTGGATCCACTCTGTTTACGTATACCCAGATTCAAACACTCGACTGTTGGCCGCCGTTCTTTCTCTGTCTCTGGACCTTGCAATTGGAATGAACTTCCTCTTTCGCTTCGTCAAGTCTCCACACTCAGTTCTTTCAAGTCTGGCCTTAAAACCCACGTCTTCCCAAATTAGCCTCCCTTGCCTGCCTCTTCCTTGTCTTTAGTTTCTATAGTTTTAGGGTTATGCATGCGTGTGAATGACTGGTGTGAAAGCGCTTTGATTTGTCTCTGCACAAGATTCAGCGCTATATAAATATCATTATTATTATCTCTAACATGGGTCAGTACTGTTTGTCAGACATCTCCCACATGGGTCAGTACTGTGTGTCAGAGATCTCCCACATGGGTCAGTACTCTGTGTGTGTGTGTGTGTGTGTGAGACATCTCCAACATGGGTCAGTACTGTGTGTGTCAGACATCTCCAGCATGGGTCAGTACTGTGTGTGTCAGACATCTCCCACATGGGTCAGTACTGTGTGTGTGTGTGTGTGTGTGTGCCAGACATCTCCCACATGGGTCAGTACTATGTGTGCCAGACATCTCCCACATGGGTCAGTACTGTGTGTGTCAGACATCTCCCACATGGGTCAGTACTGTGTGTGCCAGACATCTCCCACATGGTTCAGTACTGTGTGTCAGACATCTCCCACATGGGTCAGTACTGTGTGTCAGACATCTCCCACATGGGTCAGTACTATGTGTGCCAGACATCTCCCACATGGGTCAGTACTGTGTGTGCCAGACATCTCCCACATGGTTCAGTACTGTGTGTCAGACATCTCCCACATGGTTCAGTACTGTGTGTGCCAGACATCTCCCACATGGTTCAGTACTGTGTGTCAGACATCTCCCACATGGGTCAGTACTGTGTGTGTCAGACATCTCCCACATGGGTCAGTACTGTGTGTGCCAGACATCTCCCACATGGTTCAGTACTGTGTGTCAGACATCTCCCACATGGGTCAGTACTGTGTGTGTCAGACATCTCCCACATGGTTCAGTACTGTGTGTCAGACATCTCCCACATGGTTCAGTACTGTGTGTGCCAGACATCTCACACATGGGTCAGTACTCTGTGTGCGTGTGTGTGTTTGTGTCAGTTTGGGTCAGTACTGTGTGTGTGTGCCAGACATCTCCCACATGGGTCAGTACTCTGTGTGCGTGTGTGTGTTTGTGTCAGTTTGGGTCAGTACTGTGTGTGTGTGTGTGTGTGTGTGTGTGTGTGTGTGTGTGCCAGACATCTCCCACATGGGTCAGTACTGTGTGTGTGTGTGTGTGTGTGTGTTTGTGTTTGTGTGTGTCAGACATCTCCCACATGGGTCAGTACTATGTGTGTGTGTGTGCGTGTGTGTGTGCCAGAGATCTCCCACATGGTTCAGTACTGTGTGTCAGACATCTCCAACTGATCTATGCTCATTTAAATAGTATTTTTATAATCCAGACACATCAAGCTAACACTTCAGAGTCTGTTTATGTGCATTTACCAAACTCCAATGAAGGAAAAATCATAACGTATGCAGGATCTTGGTGGACTCTTATAAATTTTTTGCAGGATGTCAGCCAACGTCTTATTGGTACTGAACTGGTTAATGTCAGATATTCAAGTATTACATTATTCCTAGAAATTGGCTGTTCATATATCCATATAATGTTTATGTTAAATTGAACTTCCAAAAGATTTGATCCTGTTTGGAAATGCATGAACCTTTTTTGAAGGAATGAAGTGATCTTTTCTTCCTTCTGTTGGTGTGGTGGCTTCACCAGATGTGGACAGTGCTCACATTGACAGTGACAGTGACGAACCCAAGGACTTCAAGTTTATCAAGTGGATGATTAAAGAAAAGGTGAGGAGTGCACATGATAGTCTGTCAGTCTGTCTGTCCATACACCCATCTATGTACATCAAGTGTTTTCTGTCTGTCCCTCTGGTGGTCTAACTCTCTCAGACAGTCAGTCTTCATCCTGTATTTTTTCTTTTAAAATGTTTAGAGCAATTTTCAGCAACTGTATTCAAACTTTTTTTTTTCTAATTCTAAAAGAAGCTAATTGTCACAAGCTGTCAACTAGGACAGCCAACTGGTAATGACTTGTTTCTTCTCTTGTGTCTTGCAGTCAGTAGTGTGTGTGTGGGGGGGGGGGGGATTCCTGTTTGTCTGCCAGTTGTAATTTCATTTCTATCTTTTTGTCTGGATCAGAAGGAAAGCAACCCAACGTCATCATAATGTTTATAATCAATGAGTGGCTTACCTTGCACTTGCAAAGCAATGCAGCGATTGCTTAATGAACAACCAGAACAGTGGCTCTGCGATGTGCTCAAAGTTATACTGTGGATGTATTTTCACTTGATCTTGATAATTGCGCACAGGCAAACTTTGAGTACATGTGTTTTTTCATCACATTTTAATCGTTGGTTGCATCCACATTGTAACTGTTATTGGTCCCATCTTTCGGATGACGCATTGCTCACTGTTTGAACCTTGTTCACAAGGAGTTCTGTCCTGAAAAATTAACAGGAAAAAGATTGACCTGTACTAGCGATGACAGTCTACAGTAAAGAGAACTTCATTCAACCTTGTAAATATTTGCTGATTGAAAAACAATAAAGCAGATTAAAAACATAATCAGATTCCTTGATAAGTAGACAAATTGAAAATTCCTGGAATTTTTGTGATAATATTATAATTCAGGTGCAAATGCACAGACATTTATTGATAAATCAATGAAACAGAGTAGTAGAGATGGAAATTTCATTTGGTATTTTCTGGTAATGATGATTAAAAGAAACAACAACTATGATTTCAGAAACTTGCTGCCATTCCGCCATCTGCTTTCTATTCGGCTGATCATAAAACAATGGGAGAGAACTACATTCGTTTCTGTTTTATCAAGGTGAGTCAGTACTTGTGACATTTGATATAAATTTAAAGTTCCCTAGCCTTGTACAGCCATCAGGGCAGTGAATTCATGTCCACTGTTGTCTAGGGCTCAGCATTGTAAGGTGGGGCCAGGGCAGTGAATTCATGTCCTCTGTTGTCTAGGGCTCAGCATTGTAAGGTGGGGCCAGGGCAGTGAATTCATGTCCTCTGTTGTCTAGGGCTCAGCATTGTAAGGTGGGGCCAGGGCAGTGAATTCATGTCCACTGTTGTCTAGGGCTCAGCATTGTAAGGTGGGGCCAGGGCAGTGAATTCATGTCCTCTGTTGTCTAGGGTTCAGCATTGTAAGGTGGGGCCAGGGCAGTGAATTCATGTCCACTGTTGTCTAGGGCTCAGCATTGTAAGGTGGGGCCAGGGCAGTGAATTCATGTCCCCTGTTGTCTAGGGCTCAGCATTGTTAGGTGGGGCCAGGGCAGTGAATTCATGTCCTCTGTTGTCTAGGGCTCAGCATTGTTAGGTGGGGCCAGGGCAGTGAATTCATGTCCTCTGTTGTCTAGGGCTCAGCATTGTAAGGTGGGGCCAGGGCAGTGAATTCATGTCCTCTGTTGTCTAGGGCTCAGCATTGTAAGGTGGGGCCAGGGCAGTGAATTCATGTCCTCTGTTGTCTAGGGCTCAGCATTGTAAGGCGGGGCCCAATCCTTTCCTTTCTACATTTACCCCTTCCCGGCTGAAGTCAGAAAGCGTTTACACCTGGGTGGACAGAGGAAGATCAGACTAAAGTACCTTTCCCAAGGACACAACACCATGCTGAAATGGGGCCCCAAACCCTGATCACTGGTCAGCACTGGATCACAAGTCCAGTCCCTGATTCTGCTGTTTTTCCTGTCTGTTCATACAGAAGCTTTTGTTTGTTTGATGAAGTCTAATGATGCCCAAAACAGGCACAGTGGCAGAAGTGGTTAGGCACTGGATTTCTGATCCAGTGTTTTATTGATCAGGGTTGGAGGTGGGGAGGGGGGGCACTTTTTTTTCTTGGATTGACAAACCTGATAGCAGAAGGGAAGTTGTAACTTGAAGAGTGTGCGCTTATGCATTGGCTACCAAAAGCGCACTCAGCAGAAAAGATGGCTAGCTGTGGGCTAGCAAATGTGGGAGACTGGGGAAGAAGATGGAGAATTAACCTCAACATACACACACAAAAAAGATTGATGCTGCTTTTGTGTGGTATGCATGTGTTTTTTCTGTGTCATTCAATTAGGTTTCAGTTACACACACCTACACACTCATACAGACATGTAACATTTTGTTCATTTTCCCCACTACTTAGGCAGCCATACTCTGTTTTTCGGAGAGAGAGAGAGAGACGACAAACAGACAGAGACAGAGAAACATTGACGTATATTATTGTCTGTTCAGCCTTAAATCCCTCTAGACAAGGGGGGAATGACAAATTCGGGGAGAGAGAGAGGGGGGTTGGGGGGGGGGGGGTGCGAAGGAGGTGCATTTGTATGGGTGTTAAAAACACAAAAGAGTATGTATTTGAAATTTGAAATTATGGGAACATAGTTGGTGCATTTGAAACACCGTTTTTCTCCCATTTTTGGCATGATTTTTCACTATTATTGTCTTCATAGAAAGAAAACACCTTAAAACTAATTTGGGGGGAATATGAGTTGTTTTGCTATTAAGCAAAATGTACAGGCTTGGGAAAATAAAGAGGAATGCTATAAAATCAATTTCCTGTATCAAGACAGGTGGCTGATTCTGTTCATCTGAGCCAAACTGGTGCGCAAATGATAGCCTTACAGACTTAAGCTTACCTCAACCGCGTATCCATGGCTTTTAGAATAGAATAGAATATGTCTTTATTACCAAGTGTACCAGGGTCACAAGGAATACTTGGGGGGGTGGGGGGGGGGGATAGTACATAACAAGATATGAACATAAATAAAAAAAATCATACACAAATACAGATAAAACAGAAATTAGGATACATACAAATGCATATCAATATAAAAAAAACTTGTGCATACTCACACATGCACACACTGCACACACACGCACGCACGCATGCACGCAAACTCTCTCTCTCTCTCTCTCTCTCTCTCTCTCTCTCTCACACACACACACACACACACACACACACACTCGTTTGAATAGAAGCTGCATATTACATGTGGATGGGGTTGATGACTATATCTTCAGGTAGATGGTTGTTGATTGTGCAGTTTTATTTATCATACTGGATTTGTTTGAGAGACAGGGCATTGGCAGCTTAGAACATGGTAATACATGTTTTGATTCCATATTCATTATTTTTTCTACTTTTTTTTCCATACAATTAGTTTCTTCAAGCACTGATTTTGTGTAGGACCCATTATTCAAGTGTAAGAAATTATTTACTCTCTCTCTCTCTCACACGCTATATATATATATATATATATATATATATATATAAGGTCAGAAGTCAGGTTCAGTAGTATTAAAAGAAGCAATATCTCTGGAATTATTGTGTTGATTTAAACAAACCTTGACTGGACAATAGAAGGATGGAGAGGAAACATACGTATCTGAATGATATTGTTCTGCATAAAGCAAAATGCGTGTCTGAAAAAAAAAACACCCAGCTCTGTAACTAAAAAATTATAATGGCTTCGTGACCTTCCCTAACAGAATCTACAAAACGTACTTAACTATGTATACTTAAACTAAAATAATGTCAAAGCAGAGAATTGATTTTTGCCACTTAGCTTGACACACACAGGATATAGGGAATGTTACCACATCTACTTTCTTAAGATCCCCCAAGTCTGTAGGCCCTTAGGTCTGTGCCCCACCCCACTTCCACCCTCCAGCCCTACGCCACCACCAACAAAAAGGAAGGTCTATATCCTCCAGGTCTTTGTACCCCCAGGTCCATCTTTTCCCAGGTCTATATTTATCCAGGCTTGTATTTGTTTCATGATAATACAGTGTTTGGTAGTGGCCAGTTGTGGTCATTGGTCAAAACCAGTGAAAAGGTACAAATGATACATAAAATGTACTGATCATATAAAACATAAAACAAGCTGCATACTTTTGGGTAGTAGTAAGCAATGGTCAGTGAATAGTTAAACTTTGTCAAGAAGTCTTATTATTGTGTAAACGTCATTATGCAACATTCTGAAATCTTTTTGGTAGTGGTCAGCAATGGTCAGTTGTAGTTGTGTATGGGCCAGATCCTGTCAAGAAATTATACTACTACTAAAGCGTCACAAAATTAAACAATCTGAACAGATAGTGGTCAGTAGTCGTCAGCATTTGCAAGTTAGCAGTCAAAAATCTGCCAATCGTCATAATGATGCACAAATGTCAAAGAGCACTTTCAGGTAGGTTGTGGATAGTTTTCAACATGGTAAAGTAGTGGTCTGTATTGGTCAGCAGAAGTCATTTATGATCGGTTAGTGATCATAGTCAAATCCTGCCAAAAAGTCCAAATACTTCATGACCGTCACAAACTAATGTAATTTGAAAACTGTTAGTGATGAGCAATGGTCAGGCATCAATCAAAAACCTTCCAAGACATAATAATACTCAGATGTGACAAAATAATACAATCTGAACACTTTGGGGTGACGTTTGTCAGTGGTCAGCAATGGCCACACACAAAAGGTCAATGGTGAAAACCTTCCAACAAGTCACAATAAAGCACACACACATCAAAATATACATGGAATGTATTGATATAAAAGCAGAAACATTTGTGTGCATAAGGGGGGTGGGGGTGGGGGATGGCTTTTGGGGACAGATTTTCAGATTATGTCAGTGGAGGACCGAAACAGCAATGGGAGGACATCCCAGAACATCCCTTGGGGGATGATTGAGGACACAGACATGTCTCCTGGGGGATCTACAGAAGGGAGGACAACTTGGAACGTTTCACTGGGGTTCAAACCCAGGACACTCAGATTGAAAGTCCAACAGTTTAGTCAGCTGTTGCACCAGTTTCATGATATTTACCACACAGTGATTTTGTTTTTCATTCTTATCATGTTTTCTTCTTGTTTCATGTCAATAATGAAGACCATTCTTCCTATGTTTTGTTCTTCCAGCTGTAATGCAGACCATTCTTCCTATGTTTTGTTCTTCCAGCTGTAATGAAGACCATTCTTCCTGTTGTTCTTTCAGCTGTAATGAAGACCAATCTTCCTATGTTTTGTTCTTCCAGCTGTAATGAAGACCAGTCTTCCTGTTTTGTTCTTTCAGCTGTAATGAAGACCAGTCTTCCTATGTTTGTTCTTCCAGCTGTAATGAAGACCATTCTTCCTATGTTTTGTTCTTTCAGCTGTAATGAAGACCAGTCTTCCTATGTTTTGTTCTTCCAGCTGTAATGAAAACCAGTCTTCCTGTTTTGTTCTTTCAGCTGTAATGAAGACCAGTCTTCCTATGTTCTGTTCTTCCAGCTGTAATGAAGACCAGTCTTCCTGTTTTGTTGTTGTTTCAGGAGGACAGCACCCTGGCCAAAGCAGAGGAGATTTTAAAGAAGTGGAAGGAAGAGATGAAGTGATGCAGCTTGTTCAGAGCTCTCTTTCTTTGCCTTGTCTCTGTGTGTGTGGTGTTCACTGATGTGAAACATCTGAACTTGAGTCCCTGTCTGGACAAGTCTGCAGTTTGAGAATAGAGTGGTTATTGCAAGTGGATCTGTTTCACTACTTACTAGAAGTGACAAGTTTTTCATGTGTGGTTTTGTGTGATCTTGTGAAGATGGAAGTAAATTTATGGATAGATTTTTTTTTTTTTTATCCCTTTCCACCTTGTCCAGTCCTCTGTCACTGTGTATATGTTTCAATATTCAACATGTCAGCTTATCTTGTTCACCTGTCTCAGTATCTACTTTTCACTGAAGAAAAAGAAGCTTTAAACAGATATATATTCTGTTTGTGTCCTTTGTAATCTGTATGTGTGTGTGTGTGTGTGTGTGTGTGTGTGTGTGTGTGTGTGTGTGTTGGTCATTCATTTAAAGTCTATTCACTAAAGTGATTGTAAATGGGGAAAAAAATGTGTGTACATGTTTTGAGCATGTTTGTATGTATATGAGAACATGCACTAATTTTATACAGTTCATCATGTGATGGGAAAGAGAAATTTAGTATGGACAAGGAAATTTGGGGGATGGAAACAAAGTAACAGAATTAAATCATCAAACCATAAAGTCAGCTAAACAATGAGAACAGATAGAGTCCAATGCTGGAATACTCACAGGTAATTAGTTTTAACACATTTGGATAAACACAAAAATTCATGAGTTAAGGATGAAGAGCGAAATATTTTTGTATCTGAGTCGTTGGAAAGTATAGGAATGAACTCTTTCATTTTAACACAAGAAAGAATATTTGCATGTTTATTTTCTGTCTGCATAGGCATACAGAATCTGTGCTATATTTTGTTTTGAAGGCATCAGATTTCCATACATAAATAAGAGTCTGTATTTTCTTAGTAATGCTGGACTGATGTTTAGTGTTTTAACGTCAAACTTTGTGTAATCGCTTGCATATTTTATAAGGTTGTAAGGTTTTATAAGGTTGTGTTTGAACTTATCCCAAGCAAAAATTGTCAACAGGAGAATAACATTCATATAGAAACAGAGGAAGTTGACATCATTTACATCTGATTAACTCTTTGCTTCTCTTTTCATGGCCATGACAGCCTTCTGATTGTAATGTACAGAACAATTAGATAGTATCCAGCAGAAAGTAATCTCAGTACCTCAGATTAAAAGGGTAAATAAAATGGATTATTTCTATAATAATTACTGATCATGTTTGTAATTTTAACAATTTAAGAGCTTGAAATACTGACTTTGAATTAACGCAAAAAATGGTATATGGAAAAAGCTTATTAGGTAATTTGAAGCTATCAGAACTGCAAAATATCATGCTGTAAAAATTTATTTGTTGGATCCATGGTGGAAAGATTTCTCGGTTTTTAAATCTGGTATATAGGCTAGGCCTGTTTTATTTCAGTAAGTGAACCATCTGTTTATCTTTCCAAATGATTTTCTAATTATTTGGGTGATAATTTTTGTTGGGCATTTAATATGCTTGCTGGTAGTTTGATGTTATCTTCCTTCTTTAAATCAGTATGAAATATGTCAAAAGTGTACTGTCTGGAGTTCCCACACAGGAGCTGCCTCAACATTTACTGCAGAATACAGTATAATCCCTGCGGAAACATTGCAAAACCCTCCTTTGGTGCAAATGACGGCCATACACATAACTGAGGCAGCTAAGCTTGCTTTCTGTCACCTACAGAGTTTTGGATCTGAACCCTTTACTGTTCAATGAACTCTCAGACTTACACATCACCATCAACATGTCCTCGCTGCTCATGGACACTTCTCAAAATGAATTGAGTAGCTCAATATTTCCAAGTAATTAACTTGTTTGTTTGATTTCAATACTTGTTTCCTGTTTTTATTAGTGGCGCCTGATTAAAGCTGACATATATGAGGTATTTTTTATATTTTTATGCAGAGGCAAGAGCTGGGTGATACATTCACACTGTGACAACAGATAGGTTATATCCACATAATTCCAGACACTCAAATAGAAACAGCAGCCAGGAGATATCCTCACAATGCCACACAGACAACAACCAGGGAATATCCAGACAACAACCTGGGAATATCCTCACAATGCCACACAGACAACAACCAGGGAATATCCTCACAATCCCACACAGACAACAACCAGGGGATATCCACACAATGCCACACAGACAACAACCAGGAGATATCCACACAGACAACCAGTAAATATCCACACAATGCCACACAGACAACCAGGAGATATCCTCACAATACCACACAGACAACAACCAGGGGATATCCACACAGACAACCAGTAGATATCCACACAATCCCAAACAGACAACAACCAGGGGATATCCACATAATGCCACACAGACAACCAGTAGATATCCTCACAGTGCCACACAGACAACAACCAGTAGATATCCTCACAATGCCACACAGACAACAACCAGTAGATATCCTCACAATCCCACACAGACAACAACCAGGGGATATCCACACAATGCCACACAGACAACCAGTAGATATCCACACAATGCCACACAGACAACCAGGAGATATCCACACAATGCCACACAGACAACCAGGAGATATCCTCACAATGCCACACAGACAACAACCAGGAGATATCCTCACAATCCCACACAGACAACAACCAGTAGATATCCTCACAATCCCACACAGACAACAACCAGGGGATATCCACACAATGCCACACAGACAACCAGGAGATATCCACACAATGCCACACAGACAACCAGGAGATATCCTCACAATCCCACACAGACAACAACCAGGAGATATCCTCACAATGCCACACAGACAACAACCAGGGAATATCCTCACAATGCCGCACAGACAACAACCAGGGGATATCCTCAAAATCCCACACAGACAACCAGGAGATATCCTCACAATGCCGCACAGACAACAACCAGGGGATATCCTCAAAATCCCACACAGACAACCAGGAGATATCCTCACAATGCCACACAGACAACAACCAGGGGATATTCTCACAATCCCACACAGACAACCAGGAGATATCCTCACAATGCCGCACAGACAACAACCAGGGGATATCCTCAAAATCCCACACAGACAACCAGGAGATATCCTCACAATCCCACACTGACAACCAGGAGATATCCTCACAATGCCACACAGACAACAACCAAGGGATATCCTCATAATGCCACACAGACATCAACCAGGAGATATCCTCTCGATCCCACACAGACAACAACCAGGAGATATCCCCACAATGCCACACAGACAACCAGAGGATATCCTCACAATCCTGCACAGACAACAGCCAATAGATATCTTCACAATCCCACATAGACAACAGCCAGTAAAGTAGATATCCTCACAATCCCACACAGACAACCAGGGAATATCCTCACAATGCCACACAGACAACAGCCAGTAAAGTAGATATCCTCACAATGCCACACAGACAAACAGGGGATATCCTCACAATGCCACACAGACAACCAGGGGATATCCTCACAATGCCACACAGACAACTAGGGGATATCCTCACAATGCCACACAAACAGTAGATATCCTAATCACAATAGACAACCAGTAGATATCCTCACAATCCCACACAGACAACAACCAGGAGATATCCTCACAATCCCACACAGACAACAACCAGTAGATATCCTCACAATCCCACACAGACAACAACCAGGGGATATCCTCACAATCCCACACAGACAACCAGGAGATACCATCGCAATCCCACACAGACAACTAGGGGATATTTTCACAATGCCACACAGACAACAACCAGGAGATATCCTCACAATGCCACACAGACAACCAGGAGATATCCTCACAATCCCACACAGACAACAAGAAGGAGATATCCTCACAATGCCACACAGACAACAACCAGGAGATATCCTCACAATCCCACACAGACAACCAGGAGATATCCTTTCAATCCCACACAGACAACAAGAAGGAGATATCCTCACAATCCCACACAGACAACAACCAGGAGATATCCTCACAATCCCACACAGACAACAACCAGGAGATATCCTCACAATCACACACAAACAACAACCAGTAGATAGCCTCACAATACCACACAGACAACCAGGAGATATCCTCTCAATCCCACACAAGACAACAACCAGGAGATATCCTTTCAATCCCACACAGACAACAAGAAGGAGATATCCTCACAATCCCACACAGACAACAACCAGGAGATATCCTCACAATCCCACACAGACAACAACCAGGAGATATCCTCACAATCACACACAAACAACAACCAGTAGATAGCCTCACAATACCACACAGACAACCAGGAGATATCCTCTCAATCCCACACAAGACAACAACCAGAGGATATCCTCACAATCCTGCACAGACAACAGCCAATAGATATCTTCACAATCCCACATAGACAACAGCCAGTAGAGTAGATATCCTCACAATCCCACACAGACAACCAGTAAATGTCCTCAAAATCCCACTCAGACAACCAGGAGATATCCTCACAATCCCACACAGACAACAACCAGGAGATATCCTTGCAATCCCACACAGACAACAACCAAGAGATATCCTCACAATCCCACACAAACAACCAGTAGATATCCTCACAATCCCACACAAACAACAACCAGTAGATATCCTCACAATCCCACACAGACAACAACCAGGAGATATGCTCACAATCCCACACAGACAACAACCAGTAGATATCCTCACAATCCCACACAGACAACAACCAGTAGATATCCTCACAATCCCACACAGACAACAACCAGGAGATATGCTCACAATCCCACACAGACAACAACCAGGGGATATCCTCTCAATCCCACACAAGACAACAACCAGAGGATATCCTCACAATCCTGCACAGACAACAGCCAATAGATATCTTCACAATCCCACATAGACAACAGCCAGTAGAGTAGATATCCTCACAATCCCACACAGACAACCAGTAAATGTCCTCAAAATCCCACTCAGACAACCAGGAGATATCCTCACAATCCCACACAGACAACAACCAGGAGATATCCTTGCAATCCCACACAGACAACAACCAAGAGATATCCTCACAATCCCACACAAACAACCAGTAGATATCCTCACAATCCCACACAAACAACAACCAGTAGATATCCTCACAATCCCACACAGACAACAACCAGGAGATATGCTCACAATCCCACACAGACAACAACCAGTAGATATCCTCACAATCCCACACAGACAACAACCAGTAGATATCCTCACAATCCCACACAGACAACAACCAGGAGATATGCTCACAATCCCACACAGACAACAACCAGGGGATATCCTCACAACCCCACACAGACAACCAGGGGATACCATCGCAATCCCACACAGACAACTAGGGGATATTTTCACAATGCCACACACACAACAACCATTAGATATCCTCACAATGCCACACACAACAACCATTAGATATCCTCACAATGCCACACAGACAACAACCAGGGGATATCCTCACAATGCCACACAGACAACAACCAGGGGATATCCTCACAATGCCACACAGACAACAACCAGGGGATATCCTCACAATGCCACACAGACAACAACCAGGGGATATCCTCACAATGCCACACAGACAACAACCAGGGGATATCCTCACAATGCCACACAGACAACAACCAGGGGATATCCTCACAATGCCACACAGACAACAACCAGGGGATATCCTCACAATGCCACACAGACAACAACCAGGGGATATCCTCACAATGCCACACAGACAACAGCATCGGATTTCCTCCTTCTCCAACAGTCACCGCTTCCTCAGCCACTGCAGAGTGACGAGATGTGAGCACTGTGCCCTGAAGCGCCGGCCCATCAGGCAGTACAGGTAGAAGTTGATGGCGGAGTTGGTGTACCACAGCAGGTGACACACCGCCGTGATCAGCTCCCACCGGGCCTGGGCAGACACGTCGTTGTCGTCACCAGTGTCGTAGATGTTGATCAAGATGACTGTCAACACGGGTAGCGTCAGACACAGAAACGTCACCGACACGCAAATCAGCTTCAACGTCAGCGCTGACGCCGCTTTGGTGCGCCTTGTGGCGCTGTTGGAGCCTGGAGTGTTGGCCGCGTGGTCATTCAGACGACGCGAGGATTGAACCAAGGTGAAGGCCAGGCCTGTGTTGGTCACGAGGAGGAGGACAGAGGGCAGGGCAGAGGTCAAGGTCATGTCGATCCAGGGAAAGACAAACGTGATGTAATATTGCAATGACCTCTCGCTGCCGTTGATCCCGCACGTCAAGAGGGACGTGACTGGGTCAGTGTGGAGAGACGGCGCCACCAAAAAGTGAGCGTTGATCACTGCCAGTACGATGACGATCAGCATCACCGTCAGCTGTAACAGTCAGGGAGGGATTGCAGTTCTGTGGCACACACTGGTCTGAACACACAGCAAACAGACAGGACAATTTCACTTTCAGTCCCCTTTACCACTTCTCTATGAAATGTGTGCGTGTGTGTGTGTGTGTGCGTGTGCGTGTGCGTGATATTTGGGATAAGGAACATAAACACAAAGGAATAAAAAGCAAGTAATATGTTTGTCATATAAAACTGCACCTTATCATAATACATGAAAACAAGATCTGTAGTCGTTAGCGTTAATAGTTATTTCCCTTAGTAGATCAATCAATAACATTAACATACATATTGAATTAGTTCAGAAATTGTCAAGTGAAAGGTGGGTATATGAATGAAATGTCTGCTAGCTGATGCATTGCTAGGTAGTTGATTATTGCAAGGTGAAAGTCAGATGTTTGCCCTCACCCCTACCCTGCACAGAAATGGTCACGTCATGTGAATGTGTTCTCTGTTCTTGTGATACAGGTAAATATTGAAGATCTGTCCCAGCAACCTTGTATGACCTTCACCTCCACACAGCTTTTTTCTTCAGCATTTTCTCACTGCTTGTGATAAGCTAACATACAAGAAACTGGAGGGGTTAAAAGCCTGTGTGGTTAATTCTTCATGGGAGAAATCTTATTCAGGAGGAAGAGCCAAATTTTTCGTGAGGTGTGTGGGGAATGGGTAAAGTTTTCCTGCCGAGAATATCCGCGTGGGATGACTTTTAATCCAGAGCAAATTCTTAATAAGAACTTACTTTGTTTCAGGCTGTATTTTTAAGAGTAAGATTGTCATGTAATTTGCTGTGATTGACATGAACTGATTGGGGACTACATCTTCATCGTCAAATCAAAGTTCAGCCAAGTAGGATTTCCATAAATGTATGTGTGCTGAGAGAATTCACATTTTGCTGATATGCTCCGATAAAAGTAATGGTGGTTAGTTCCATTCGGGTTTAACGTTGACACCCACCACAGGCGCTCAGCAGACTGGATTCCAAGAAAGTGGGGGAAGGGAAAGGGGACCTGTCTGACACTACACTGACACCACCAAAATAACAGCACCTTCATTAAGATGGGCAGAGAACAGTTTCTGTGTTGAGGTGTTTGTTATTTGATGTGGACTGCGAGCTCGGCACTGGAAAAAAAGACACCTGTCTGTGAGTGTGTATGCAGACAGGGAGAGTAGGCGTTAATGACACAGGATACAGAGGAAAGGGTTAATGACACAGCATACAGAGGAAAGGGTTAATGACACAGGATACAGAGGAAAGGGTTAATGACACAGCATACAGAGGAAAGGGTTAATGACACAGGATACAGAGGAAAGGGTTAATGACACAGCATACAGAGGAAAGGGTTAATGACACAGCATACAGAGGAAAGGGTTAATGACACAGGATACAGAGGAAAGGGTTTGACAGAATGCAGAGTGAGAAAAGGATCAAATATAAAGTGAGGAAAGGATTAAGGACACTTCTTCTTCATCAGCGTTCCCAGGCCATGTTCAGACGGTCAGTCCAGAGTAGGTTGCGAAGTCCGCAGTCCGCTGGAGCTCTGTAGCCATTCCCCACAACTTGCCCTGGAGCGCTGCGGGACTGGGCCAAATCTGTCGCCTCAGCTCTTTGTGTATAGGGCAGTCTTGCAGGACATGGGCTGTTTGAGGAGTAGTGTCACACGGACATTAGTCTGTGTGGGAAATTTTCAGTTTGCAGAGATGGGAGAGGAGCTGGCAGTGGCCTGTTCACAGTCTGAGGAAGATGACTTGCTGAGCTCGACCCAGTTGATGGATGTTGTCCTCCTCTGGTCCTAGATGTAGCCGTTCTCACCAACTGTTTCTGAAGTGGCTGCGCAGAATGGTCTTTGCATCCCCAAAACTGAGGGGGTGGGCAGATTGGGTGAGCTTGCTTCCAGTTTTTGAGAGCTTGTCTACCTTTTCATTTCCTGCAATGCCGTAGTGAGAGGGGATCCACTGCAGGACCGTTGTGGTTCTGGCACTTAGGGCCTGCATCTCAGACTGGATGTCTTGCAAAGTTTTGTCCCTTACTCTGGTCTGGAGGCTTTGTAGGACAGCTCGGCAGTCGGTGAGGAAGACTGTGGTCAGGCAGATTGTCTCTCTGGTTGAGGAGTTAACTGCAGCTATCAGCGCAGATGCTTCGGTTCTGAAATTTGTTGAGGTGAGGCCAGTAGCAATGGGATGCCTCACCGAGCTGCCATCTGGGAATCGGATGTATACATCACCTCCCCCGTTCCTAACAGCATTCTCGGCAGAACTGTCTGTGTATACACAGGTCCAGGTGGTGCTCGGGTAGTCCCTATCCAGTGCTTCCAGGGTCAGCAGCTTCAGTTCAACATCCAGGAACTGGCCTTTGCTCTGAATGCCGGGGATGTCAAAGACAGCAGGGGGGACATCTAGTGACCAGTCTTCAAAGTCTTGCAGGGGTTCAACAGGTTGGTTCCTGTCAGGCAAGCACTGGCCATGGGTCTGGTGGAGGGCCTTGACGAGGTGGTTTGTGTTTCTGCGCTTCAGCCTATTCTTGGTTGGGGCCTGGACAGAGGGTGTGATGGAAGCAGTTTCATCTTCTCACTCTGGCGAAGCAGTCTCTCATCTCTACTCTCTTCCAGAGACATGAGTCCAGCAGTCCCTGCCATAGCATTGATGGGTGTGGTCTTCATGCCACCTGTAATGAGGCGCAGACTGGCGTTCTGGATTTTGGCCAAGGGTTCTGTGCTAGACTTTGCTGCTGTTGCCCTGGCGTTGGAGGCATACTCCACATGAGGTCCGACTGATCCTGTGTAAACTTGAGTCAGGATCTTCATGTTAGCTCCCCACTTGGTGCCGGCCAGTTTCTTCATCACGGCCATGGCTTTGCTCTCGGCGGTGCTGATGTGAGAAGACCAGGGTAATCTACAGTCCAATTTCACACCGAGGTAGGTGGGCGTGTCCTGTTGAGGGATCGACTCTCCTTAATCTGGAGTGAAGGTCTCTTTCTTTGGAGACAGGGAGAAGCAGGTGGCTTCTGTCTTGGTCCTGTTGATTGTGACCAACGACTCTTTTGACCATGTGGCAATGCTGTTCAGGGCTACTTGCATCCTGCAGGTTGCTGTGGAGATCTGTTCTGCTTGTGGCCAACCAGCTAGCTAGATCGTCTGCATGGAGGGATCTGGAGATATGCATCGACAGCTGGTCAACGACATCGTCAATGAAGATGGCGAAAAGGGTAGGTGATACCAAGCTGCCCTGTGAGCCTCCTTCTTCAATCTAGACTAGTCTGCTCAGGTGGCCATCGAGCTTCACGCGAGCAGATCTTTAGAAGAGATAGCTCTGGATCCATTGATGCATTCTCCCACAAACCTGTTTCTGGAGCAGTTTGAGAAGAAAAGGACACAATGTAGAGTGGGGAAATGGTTAAGGACACAATACACGGTGAGGAAAGGGTTAAGGACACAGTATGGAGTGAGGAAAGGGTTAAGGACACAATACACAGTGAGGAAAGGGTTAAGGACACAGTATGGAGTGAGGAAAGGGTTAAGGACACAATAAACGATGAGGAAAGGGTTAAGGACACAATATAGAGTGGGGAAATGGTTAAGGACACTATATGGAGTGAGGACAGGGTTAAGGACACTATGGAGTGAGGAAAGGGTTAAGGACACTATGGAGTGAGGAAAGGGTTAAGGACACTATGGAGTGAGGAAAGGGTTAAGGACACAAGATGGAGTGAGGAAAGGGTTAAGGACACAAGATGGAGTGAGGAAAGGGTTAAGGACACTATGGAGTGAGGACAGGGTTAAGGACACTATGGAGTGAGGAAAGGGTTAAGGACACAAGATGGAGTGAGGAAAGGGTTAAGGACACTATGGAGTGAGGACAGGGTTAAGGACACAAGATGGAGTGAGGACAGGGTTAAGGACACTAGATGGAGTGAGGACAGGGTTAAGGACACAGTATGGAGTGAGGACAGGGTTAAGGACACAAGATGGAGTGAGGACAGGGTTAAGGACACTATGGAGTGAGGACAGGGTTAAGGACACAAGATGGAGTGAGGACAGGGTTAAGGACACTATGGAGTGAGGACAGGGTTAAGGACACAAGATGGAGTGAGGAAAGGGTTAAGGACACTATGGAGTGAGGACAGGGTTAAGGACACTATGAAGTGAGGAAAGGGTTAAGGACACTGTATGGAGTGAGGACAGGGTTAAGGACACAGAACACAGAGTGAGGACAGGGTTAAGGACACAGAACACAGAGCGAGGACAGGGTTAAGGACACAGAACACAGAGTGAGGACAGGGTTAAGGACACAGAACACAGAGTGAAGACAGGGTTAAGGACACAGAACACAGAGTGAGGACAGGGTTAAGGACACAGAACACAGAGTGAGGACAGGGTTAAGGACACAGAACACAGAGTGAGGACAGGGTTAAGGACACAGAACACAGAATGACGAAGCAGGCCCTGGAAGTGAAGGAAGCAGTGACGGCATACCTGAGCTTTGCGCCGGGTGCCCAGCACAGCGTGACGGTGAGGACACATGCCCGACACGGCCCGCTGCATGGTCATGGCCACGAGGAACCAGGATGACGTCATGGCGGACAGGTAGACGAGGAAGATGTCCAGTTTGCAGAGGACGTCGTGGAGCAGTCTGATGTCCAAGTGCAGTCCGTACTGCAGGGACCTCCTCAGCAGACCGGAGTACAGCAGCAGGGTGTCGGACAGCGCCAGGGCCGTCATGTACACGGTGACGGAGGCCAGCACGGCGTCCCCGGGCAGTGTCTGCAGCACCACCACGCTCAGCACGTTCCCCACAGTGCCCAGGGCCAGAACCACCGGCCCGCACACCTGCCACACCCTCACTGCCGTCACGTACAGGGCCTCCTGCTCCAACATGGTCACCGTCCACACTGTGTCCCAGGGATGTCTGGCCCCGTGGGCACTGCTGACTGTGCTGACTGTGGTCACTGTGGTCACTGTGGTCACTGTGCTGACTGTGGTCACTGTGCTGACTGTGGTCACTGTGGTCACTGTGGGCACTGTGCTGACTGTGGTCACTGTGCTGACTGTGGTCACTGTGGGCACTGTGCTGACTGTGGTCACTGTGCTGACTGTGGTCACTGTGGGCACTGTGCTGACTGTGGTCACTGTGGGCACTGTGCTGACTGTGGTCACTGGTCACTGTGCTGACTGAGGTCACTGTGCTGACTGTGGTCACTGTGCTGACTGAGGTCACTGTGGGCACTGTGCTGACTGTGGTCACTGTGCTGACTGTGGTCACTGTAGGCACTGTGCTGACTGTGGTCACTAGTTACTGGTCACTGTGCTGACTGTGGTCACTAGTTACTGGTCACTGTGCTGACTGTGGTCACTCTGGGCACTGTGCTGACTGTGGTCACTCTGGGCACTGTGCTGACTGTGGTCACTCTGGTCACTAGTTACTGGGCCTCCTGCTCCAACATGGTCACCGTCCACACTGTGTCCCAGGGATGTCTGGCCCCGTGGGCACTGCTCACTGTGCTGACTGTGGTCACTGTGGGCACTGTGGGCACTGTGCTGACTGTGGTCACTGTGCTGACTGTGGTCACTGTGGGCACTGTGGGCACTGTGCTGACTGTGGTCACTGTGCTGACTGTGGTCACTGTAGGCACTGTGCTGACTGTGGTCACTAGTTACTGGTCACTGTGCTGACTGTGGTCACTAGTTACTGGTCACTGTGCTGACTGTGGTCACTCTGGGCACTGTGCTGACTGTGGTCACTCTGGGCACTGTGCTGACTGTGGTCACTCTGGTCACTAGTTACTGGTCACTGTGCTGACTGTGGTCACTGTGGTCACTAGTTACTGGTCACTGTGCTGACTGTGGTCACTGTGGGCACTGTGCTGACTCTGGTCACTGATCACTGTTCTGAATGTGGTCACTGGTCACTGTGCTGACTGTGGTCACTGTGCTGACTGTGGTCACTGGTTACTGTGGTCAGGCCATCACCTCCGGACAATGTTCACTCCGTGTCAGTGTCGTTAACAGTCTCCTTTACCATACACAACGGAGATTCCTTGTTAAACAGACACCCCAAAGATTACCCAGTGTCTGAAATTGACTATCATTGTAGGTTACTGTTCTGTCTGCTTCATCCTTCTCCATAGCAGTTAAGTAGTGCTGCAAGCAAAAGTTATCGTTTATACTTACAATGAGTGTAGGGTTTGTGGCGGCTTCTGATCTGAGAGGACATTTTGTTGGCACTATTAACTACTTCATTTTTAAGAGAAAAAATGCATGAACCCTTTGTTAAACTTCGGTCCAGCTTAGAAAAATGAAACAGCTGATGAAGACAGGTAGTTCTTGTTGAAGAAGTCACGGTTTTCTAAAATAGTTATTCACGTCCAGTATCAAAGCACATTCCTTCCCCAAAAGGTCTCGTGGTTGTCCCACTGTCAGTGTGGACACATCGTAGAGAATGATAACAATTGTTACAGTTTTTAAATCCGTTGCTTTTCGTCCAGGTAGAGACAAGACTGTGTATATGTAAGGCTGCAGACGGCAGCACACAAACAGCGAGCCCTCTTGTTTTGCCCAGTGTTTGTTGGTGTGAGGGGATCGATTGGTCACTGAATGGTGCGAATCAAACTGCTGTGACAGGCGGTCATTACCAAGGCAGAAATCAATGGCCCCCGCCGTCAGCCACTGATTGGCCAAGGGGTGGGAGAGGGGGCGGGGTGGAGAGGGCGGTGGTGGCCGGCGACTTGCTTTATGTATCACTTTACTCAGGTCTTGCCATTTACTGCCCAGTGTAGAAAGGGTTCTTCATAAATTATTCGACACTCCGTGTGTGTGTGTGTGTGTGTGTGTGTGTGTGTGTCCCCGGGCCTGAATTATATTGGTCATTTGTGGGACACACGTGTTACTGCTGTGTGAGCTCATCCTGAAGACTCGGACTGCAGTAAGAAAGAAGACACTCACTGCAACACATCCAACACCAGCTTTCTGTTCTGCAGCTCTGGACACCTTGCTGGCTGGCTGATCAAGAGGCGGTATTATTCAACACTGAAAGAATGAAAAGCATTGGGACGATCGCTTCAAATCTTTGCATTCCAGCCTGTTTCCATTCACAGTTTATGTTCACTTCTGAGGCGTGGGCTACACATACCACGATCATTTTGTGCATCCAGCAGTGCCACGGTGTGCATAACATATCCAATGTCTATGTTTGTATATATATATATATATATATATATATATATATATATATATATATATATATATCTGTGTGTGTGTGTGTGTGAAGACAGATAAGGATGGTGGTGAATTGTAGGACGTTTTTAATGTCTTCTTGGTGGTGTCCCCAATCTCTCTCTCTCTCTCTCTCTCTCTCTCTCTCACACACACACACACACACACACACACACACACACACACACACTACTCCTTCCCTAACATCTCCCTCTCTTTCATCCCTCCATTCCTAGCAAAACTGTGTGAACGAGAATTAAGGGCGTAATTATCTGTCACCATCACGTCTTTAACTCACTCAGTACGGCCAGCCCTCTCTTCTCCTCTACACAGACCCCTCGGATGTCCAGTGGGTGTCTCAATGACCCAACCTTTAGCTTCTGTCGTCAGAATTGTATTATTCTTTGTCAACATTCACCTCTTCAGTATAAGAGCCTTCCGCTTGCAATATTTTGATGGTGGTAATTGGGGTGAAACGCTGTTAACGTCGTCTCTTTCGCCGTTCGTATGGAGAGAGTTAAAAAAAACTCGACACATTGTCCGGTCTTTGGACCCAGTTGCACAACACGTCGTTAGCAGTTATCAGTCTGGCAAATCCCTAACTGCCTGCTAACAATGGTCGTTTAGCAGCAAGCTATTTTAACGTGTTGCACAAGCTCAATTTTCAGGCTAGCTGGCAGTTAATTTAGCGGTGAAACTTGAGGTGCTCGAAGCAGCTATTAATCTCTCAGCGGACAAGCCAACTAAGACAACTGATGGCGCCGGTGTCGATTCACCACTTCAAATTTTCCGAAAGCAACGTCTATAGAGGGCGTTTGAACAGATAACATTTCGATCTGTTTTATCATAATGACGATGTTGAACGTATCGACGTTTCCATTTTCGACGAGCAGATAATGTGAATTTTGTGAGAAACGATTTAGCGTTCCGCTACTACAGAAAGGGTTCATGTCGCTGGACGGGACATGCAAGTACTGATCGCATTACGTTTTAATGAGATGGAAATTTTCCAAAACATCATTGATGGAGGACACAATGGACGAGTCAACTGAATCGAGCGACCCGACAAAAGCGTGCGTTCATGCATGTGGGTCACATTGTGGATTCAGGCACCATTTCACAATGATTACTGGCTGTTCAAAAGGATATTGTCAACCATTTCTGAATGAATGAAAGTGACTTCTAACACACACACACACACACACACACACACACACACACACACACACACACAAACACACCATAGTCTCTGATAATGGTATTATATAATTCCAATACTGAAATGAAACAGTTAATCAAAGACATCAATACTCTTTCGTGCTATTCATATTCAGTTTATTGGGGGGTTAGGGGGTGCACGGGAGGGGTAGTACCTCTTAGAGGGGGGGCTTGTCACGCTCTTCCGGGAGTGGTTCGTCCTCTGTTGGTCCCCACCGGCACCCAGCTCTCACTTATGGGTCCTAGAAGCTGCTAGCATGCGGCAGCGCCCAACCCCCGGGCAACGGCTTTGACAGGCTGGCTAAACTAGGTGAGGGTAGCCGACGGGTCTCAAACCCTCGGCGAGTTAGGGCTTGTCTACCCAAGCATGTGAAGACTGGATCCGGCGGACTCTGCGGAAGAAACCTTCTTGGTTCAACGGAGAGGAAGGCGGTTGCAGCAGAGCACTGTGGAGTGCTGAGGGCAGGATGAGGCACATAGGACATCCTGGTCATCCACTTCATCCGTTTCCATCTCCAGTTGTCTTGACCTCGTCTTGCCACTGAATACAGACGGTCTCGGACAAGAGAGTGGGGTCGACGGTGCGCAACTCCTCCTCACTATAAACAAAGTCATCGCGCAAGTCATCAGTCATCCTTCATAAAGGCGTCAAATCCTGTGAGGCAGAATCGCTACAGCAGAGCAACGCAGACAGGCCAGGAAAAGCAGTGCCAGCAAGTCCCCGTCAGCCGCCACAATCCCCTGTCCACACTGCGTCAGAACCTTCCGGGCGCGGATTGGCCTGACCAGTCATCTGCGCACCCACAGAGCCCAACCCACCCACCTCTAGGATGACTAGATGGTCCTCGTCGATCCCGACGGACGAACCACACATTCCTTTTTTCTTTTTTTTTTTTTTATTGGTAAATTTGGTGATGATGTGATGGATTAGTCAGTCAGTCAGTCAGTCAGTCAGTGACTAATTAGTCAGTGACTAATCCAACACATCATCACCAAATTTAACAATAAAAAAAAAAGAAGAAAAAAAAGTTGAAGACAAAAATATACTCACTGTATTGAAACAATATATTAAGACTTCTTTCCCTTTTATTTTGATGACCAAATCTACTGACAAACAGCACAAATATATATATGTGATGTCTGTCATGTGTGTATTTGTGACTGAACGATCAATGAATAATGAAATATAATTACGTAGGATTTTATGAAACTACAAGAGTATGGGGGAAGGGGGGTATATGTTTTGGACTTTTGTTATATTATGCTTTGGGTGTCATATGTTTTTGATGTGTAATGTGCAATTATTTATATACCTTCCACACTCCAAAGTTTTCTATGAGAACTTACAGAGATTAAGAACTAAACTGAATAGATATTATATATATATATATATATATATATTACAATAAAGTGTATAAAAAATTTGTTTTCTTTTATAAAGCCAAATCCACTAATAACCAACCCAGGGTCGAAAAAGAAAAAGAAATACACGTATTTCTGTTTTCTCAATATTGAAATAAAGCAGTCAATCAAAGGTATTGACTCTTTTTTCTTCTGTTTATATTTTGTGAGTGCACCAACTTTCTAATTTACTAATAAACAGCACAAGGGGAAAGGAGAAGAATACAATCTATATTCTCAATATTTAGAAAAACAAATTCAAAGGTATTAACTCAACACCTTTTCTCTTCATTTTTGAATTTACAAATAACCATCACCAACTTTACTGGAAGATTGAAGTTTCAGTTTCAGTTTCACTTTCTCAAGGAGGCGTCACTGCGTTCGGACAAATCCATACACGCTACACCACATCTGTTGAGCAGATGCCTGACCAGCAGCATAACCCAACGCGCTTAGTCAGGCCTTGAGTGCATGCTTACATATTTGTGTACCTATGAAAGTGGATTTCATTTTACGTAATTTCACCAGAGGACAACACTCTCGTTGCCATGGGTTCTTTTTCAGTGCGCCAAGTGCGTGCTGCACACGGGACCTCGGTTTATCCTTATGGAGGAAGGTGGCAGAATGGTTAAGACGCTCAGCTGCCAATACAGAGAGTCCGTGAGGGTGTGGGTTCGAATCCCGCTCTCGCCCTTTCTCCCAAGTTTGACTGGAAAATCAAACTGAGCGTCTAGTCTTTCGGATGAGACGATAAACCGAGGTCCCGTGTGCAGCACGCACTTGGCGCACTGAAAAAGAACCCATGGCAACGAGAGTGTTGTCCTCTGGCGAAATTACGTAAAATGAAATCCACTTTCATAGGTACACAAATATGTAAGCATGCACTCAAGGCCTGAATAAGCGCGTTGGGTTATGCTGCTGGTCAGGCATCTGCTCAACAGATGTGGTGTAGCGTGTATGGATTTGTCCGAACGCAGTGACGCCTCCTTGAGAAAGTGAAACTGAAACGGAAGATTGAAGAAAGAAGGAGAAAAGGAGTGTGTGTGTGTGTGTGTGTGTGTGTGTGTGTGTGTGTGTGTGTGTGTGTGTGTGTGTGTGTGTGTGTGTGTGTGTTGAACAGCTAAAGGTTTATCTGACAACAGTCTCAGTCAGTCAGTCTGTGTCTGTGTATGTCTGTGTGTGTATGTCTGAACGTATATGTGTGTCTGTATGTGTGTGTGAGGCCAGTGTGAAGTGGAATGGTGTGTTGTGACGGAGGCAAAGTGACTGTTCTCTGACTTGTGTCAACATCCCAGCGATTGTGACTGTCACGTCCATCTCTTCCCCCACACCACTTCTCCCGGCCCCCCTACTCTCCCTCTCCCACTCCATTCTCCGCGAGGACCAGTCTTTGACGGAAACGTCATCAAGGTAAATAACTCTTCCAGCCTTCAGAACAATCCGTTTACATAAGTTGCGCCCCTTTGAATGGCTGGGCTGCTGTGGCTCCTGGAGGAAGGCTGACTGACAGCAGGTAGCTGAGAGCCGTCCGATATGGGAGGTTGGAAACCTTTTCTAGACTGAAAATTGTCTGTACACAGGTAAACAAGTTCACTGTTCGACGAGTGAAAAAAACAAAAACAAAAACCTCAAGTCCCACGTACATTTCTGCCAACCTCCGCACTCTACACTGGCTCCCCATTGAAGCGAGAATTAAATACAAAGTTGCGTGTCTCTGCTGTTCTGCTTTCCACTCCACAGGACCTATCTATCTTTCTGACCTTATCAGTGCTTACTCTACCTCAAGAGCTCTCCACTCTTTCTCTGAACGTTTTCCTTCTGAAACTTCCTCGTGTCAGTACAAGAACCTGTGGTGAACGTTCTTTCCTTTTTGCTGTTCCTCACATCTGCAACAACTCCCTCATCATATCCGTGCATCTGATTCTATCTCTGCCTTTCGCTCTTCACTAAAAACGTATGTTTTTTAAAACCTATCTATAAGCACTTTGTTTCCTTCTTCTCCAACACCATACCATGCCTTTCAGCTGACTTCGTATGCATGATGAATGAGAGAGGGAGAGTTGGGCAGGGAGGGGTGGCGGCAGTGGTTTTGAGGAAGAGTGGTTATGAATGATTCATGTCATTTGTAACTTTTTCTTTCGTGTAAAGCGCCCTGTGCTTTCAAGAGAGAAAGGGCGCTGTATAAATGGACATTATCATAATCATCATTATTGTTATTACTATCATTATTGTTTTATTGTTGTTGCTGCTGCGGTTATTATTATTATTATTATCATGAAGCTGTGTCACACACACACACACACACACACACACACACACACACACACACACACACGATATTCTCCTCATCCCACCGCTGACCCACCGTCAGGGGCACACAGTCACTCACATGGTAACGTCAGGGGCACACAGTCACTCACATGGTAACGTCAGGGGCACACAGTCACTCACATGGTAACGTCAGGGGCACACAGTCACTTACATTCTTCTAACGTCAGGGGCACACAGTCACTTACATGGTAACGTCAGGGGCACACAGTCACTCACATGGTAACGTCAGGGGCACACAGTCACTTACATGGTAACGTCAGGGGCACACAGTCACTTACATTCTTCTAACGTCAGGGGCACACAGTCACTTACATTCTTCTAACGTCAGGGGCACACAGTCACTTACATTCTTCTAACGTCAGGGGCACACAGTCACTTACATTCTTATAACGTCAGGGGCAACACAGTCACTTACATTCTTCTAACGTCAGGGGCAACACAGTCACTTACATTCTTCTAACGTCAGGGGCACACAGTCACTTACATTCTTCTAACGTCAGGGGCACACAGTCACTTACATTCTTCTAACGTCAGGGGCAACACAGTCACTTACATTCTTCTAACGTCAGGGGCACACAGTCACTTACATTCTTCTAACGTCAGGGGCACACAGTCACTCACATGGTAACGTCAGGGGCACACAGTCACTTACATTCTTCTAACGTCAGGGGCACACAGTCACTTACATGGTAACGTCAGGGGCACACAGTCACTTACATGGTAACGTCAGGGGCACACAGTCACTTACATGGTAACGTCAGGGGCACACAGTCACTCACATGGTAACGTCAGGGGCACACAGTCACTTACATTCTTCTAACGTCAGGGGCACACAGTCACTTACATTCTTCTAACGTCAGGGGCAACACAGTCACTTACATTCTTCTAACGTCAGGGGCAACACAGTCACTTACATTCTTCTAACGTCAGGGGCAACACAGTCACTTACATTCTTCTAACGTCAGGGGCACACAGTCACTTACATTCTTCTAACGTCAGGGGCAACACAGTCACTTACATTCTTCTAACGTCAGGGGCACAGAGTCACTTACATTCTTCTAACGTCAGGGGCACACAGTCACTTACATTCTTCTAACGTCAGGGGCAACACAGTCACTCACATTCTTTTAACGTCAGGGGTACACAGTCACTCACATTATAACGTCAGGGGTACACACTCACTCACATTCTTCTAACGTCAGGGGCACATAGTCACTCACATTATAACGTCAGGGGTACACACTTACATTATAACGTCAGGGGTACAGAGTTACTCACATTATAACGTCAGGGGTACACAGTCACTCACATTCTTCTAACGTCAGGGGTACACAGCCACTCACATTATAACGTCAGGCGTATACAGTCACTCACATTATAACGTCAGGGGTACACAGTCACTCACATTCTTATAACGTCAGGGGTGCACAGTCACTCACATTCTTCTAACATCAGTGGTACACACTCACATTATAACGTCAGGGGTGCACAGTCACTCACATTATAGCATCAGGGTACACAATCGCTCACATTATAACGTCAGGGACACAGAGTCACTCATATTATAACGTCAGGGGTGCACAGTCACTCACATTCTTCTAACATCAGGGGTACACACTCACATTATAACGTCAGGGGTGCACAGTCACTCACATTATAACATCAGGGTACACAATCGCTCACATTATGACGTCAGGGACACACAGTCACTCATATTATAACGTCAGGGGTGCACAGTCACTCACATTATAACGTCAGGGGTGCACAGTCACTCACATTATAACGTCAGGGGTGCACAGTCACTCACATTATAACGCCAGGGGCACACAGTCACGCACATTCTTCTAACGTCAGGGGTACACACTCACATTATAACGTCAGGGGAACACAGTCACTCACATTATTACGTCAGGGGTACACAGTCACTCACATTATAACGTCAGGGGCACACAGTCACTCACATTCTTCTAACGTCAGGGGTACACACTCACATTATAACGTCAGGGGCACACAGTCACTCACATTATAACGTCAGGGGTGCACAGTCACTCACATTATAACGTCAGGGGTACACAGTCACTCACATTATAACGTCAGGGGTACACAGTCACTCACATGATAAAGTCAGGGGTGCACAGTCACTCACATTCTTCTAACGTCAGGGTGCACAGTCACTCACATTATAACGTCAGGGGTGCAGTGTCACTCACATGATAAAGTCAGGGGTGCAGTGTCACTCACATGATAAAGTCAGGGTGTACAGTCACTCACATGATAAAGTCAGGGTGCACAGTCACTCACATGATAAAGTCAGGGTACACAGTCACTCACATGATAAAGTCAGGGTACACAGTCACTCACATTATAACGTCCGGAGCACACAGTCACTCACATGATAAAGTCAGGGGTGCAGTGTCACTCACATGATAATGTTTTATGTTATCAAAAGCGTTTTTGTAAAGCACCTAGAGCAGATTTCTGGATAGTGTGCTATATAAGTATCCATTATTATTATTATTAAAGTCAGGGGTGCAGTGTCACTCACATGATAAAGTCAGGAGCACACAGTCACTCAAGTACTTCAAGTACACAGCAAAAGCAGATTGTGTGATACGCTTAATGGCATTTAATGTGTGCGTTGACTGAGGGGGAAAGGGGGGTGTGCTGGTGGTGGAAGATATTATTCAAGACGTTTACGATCTTTGAAAGTGTATTTGAAAGAATCGTGAGGCAGAAAGTCATCCTCCAACCTCCTGGGCTTTTCTCTGGCTGCCCAATCGCTTGGTGCTGCCCCGGGGATGTGCGTGATGGAAAGGTCTCTGTCTCTCTTTCCGAGCTGAGTTTCCCATCTCTATTTTGTAATTTAAAGATTTGATACGGATAGTAATAATAACAATAACACTAATACCAATGTCATTTTTAATTTTAATATTATTATTATTATTCTAAAGAAAACAGACATTCCTATATCAAATGAAGTGTCTTGGTTTCAGCCCATGGGAACCAAATCTCGATCAGCTCCATGCGTTTATATTATCAGAACAAGCGAATCGAAAAGCTGCAGTTCAGAATCCAAATACGAGGGTCATTCAATAAATAAGGTGAATTTTTCGGTATAAGGACTTCTAATACAGATAGAAGCTTACTTTTTTTTTCTTTTTTTTTTCAACGTAGTCTCCCAGCACTGTCACACACTTTTCCCATCTGTGCACAAGCTTCCGTATTCCCTCAGCGTAAAAATCTTTGGACTGATGTCTCAGCCAGTCGCTCACAACACTTTTGACTTCATCGTCACTTTCAAACTTCGTGCCTCTCGTGAACGCTTTCAAGGGACCAAACAGGTGAAAGTCTGAAGGGGCAAGGTCTGGGCTGTAAGGGGGATGAGGGAGCAGTTCCCAGCCCAGCTCGTTGATGGTCTGCACCGTTCGGGCTGCTGTGTGAGGCCTTGCGTTGTCATGATGCAAGATGACTCTTCTGACTGATGACCCCTGCTTTTGTTCTTCATGTCTTTCTTGACCTGCCTCAGCAGTTCACAGTAGTTGGCACTGTTCACAGTGCTTCCTTTCTCAAGGAATGAAATGGTGATTGGGCCTTGCATATCCCAAAAAACGGTGAGCATCACCTTCCTCGTGGACCGCTGGGACTTGAACTTCTTCTTCACTGGAGAGCCTACGCGCTTCCACTCCATGGACTGCCGTTTGGACTCAGGCTCATAGTGCCAAACCCATGTCTCGTCACATGTGACCACCTTCTTCAGAAACTCATCACCATCCTTCTCATAGCGGCAGAGACACTGCTGGGACAACTCGACCCTCCTCTGTTTGTGCTCTGGAGTAAGCATCTTTGGCACCCACCGGCAGCTGACCTTCGAGTAGCCAAGGTCATCATGGACAATTTTGTGTGCTGTCCCAACAGATAAGCTCAAAGTCCTTGCAATGTCATCCACTGTCACCCTTCTGTCAGACTGAATGAGGTCATTGACTGAGTCTATCACCTCAGGAGACCTCACTTCTGTAGGCCTTCCAGGCCTGTCTTCATCCTCAACACTGCTCCGTCCTTCTTTAAACAATTTAGCCCACTTGTAGACATTTTTTCGGCTGAAACATGTGGCACCATACACAGTTGACATTCTCCTATGAATTTCAACTGGTTTGCACCCTTCAGCAACCAAAAACTTGATAACTGACCGCTGTTCAATCCTGGAGCATGCTTCTTGGTCGGCCATCTTTGTTAATCGCCAAAATTCTCAAAGTTTTTTTTAATCTGCAAAACAAATTAAATCCATGTGAAAAAGAAGTAAAAAAAAAAAAAAAAAAAAAAAAAGAAAAAAAAAGAAAAAAAAAAAAAAAGTAAGCTTCTATCTGTATTCACCTTATTTATTGAATGACCCTCGTATATCCAATCTTGTGTGTGTGTGTGTGTGTGTGACAGACAGGCAGACAGAGAGTGAAGACTTCAAAGACAGCGTTTTCAACTTTATTGTGTTATTTGATATCAAAACCCCGTCACTTTTCTTTTGGAGACGTTTCCAGAAATACCGAACAAACCTGTAGTGAGGGTTAGGCCTGACAGCAGCAGAGAGATAATGAATTAACGTCACAGTAATGACGACATGCACAGCTAATGGTGGCTATCTGGCCTCAATGCGTCACACGTGTGGCGGGGAGAGGTCACACAGAACAGTGCAGATACCGTGCGTACATACCCATCACTCTTCCTCCTCCTCACACCCTCCAAGCCCCCGCCCCTCTCTCTCTCTCTCTGTGCCCCCTCCCACTCTCTCTGAGTCTGCTACCTCATTCTTTCTTGCTCTCCCCCCCCACCCCCATCTCCCGGCCCATCATCTCCCTTCCCCCCTTTCTCCCTCCCTCCTTCGCTCTCTCCCTCCCCCCTTTCTCCCTCCCTCCTTCACTCTCTCCCTCCCCCCTTTCTCCCTCCCTCCTTCACTCTCTCCCTTTCTCCCTCCCTCCTTCACTCTCTCCCTTTCTCCCTCCCTCCTTCACTCTCTCCCTCCTTCACTCTCTCCCTCCCTCCTTCACTCTCTCCCTTTCTCCCTCCCTCCTTCACTCTCTCCCTCCCCCCTTTCTCCCTCCCTCCTTCACTCACTCCCTCCCCCCTTTCTCCCTCCCTCCTTCGCTCTCTCCCTCCCCCCCCTTTCTCCCTCCCTCCTTCACTCTCTCCCTCCCCCCCCTTTCTCCCTCCCTCCTTCGCTCTCTCCCCCCCCCCCTTTCTCCATCCCTCCTTCGCTCTCTCCCTCCCCCCCTTTCTCCCTCCCTCCTTCGCTCTCTCCCTTTCTCCATCCCTCCTTCGCTCTCTCCCTTCCCCCCTCTCTCCTTCGCTCTCTCCTTCCCCCCTACCTCTTCGCTCCTTCCCCCTCTCTCCTTCGCTCTCTCCTTCGCTCTCTCCCTCCCCCCCTCTCTCCCTCCCTCCTTCGCTCTCACCCTTTCTCCCTCCCTCCTTCGCTCTCTCCCTTCCCCCCTCTCTCCCTCCCTCTTCGCTCTCTCCCTTCCCCTCTCTCTCCTTCGCTCTCTCCCTTCCCCCCTCTCTCCCTCCCTCCTTCGCTCTCTCCCTTCCCCCCTCTCTCCCTCCCTCCTTCGCTCTCTCCCTTCCCCCCTCTCTCCCTCCCTCCTTCGCTCAACATGCTGGGACTTCGCAAGCAAAAATTGCTTGAAACCACTCATAAGCATATACAGACGTTCTCTTAAGGTTATTCTCCTCAAATCTTCTATCCATACTAACGACTACAAAGAACTAAACATTCTTCCTTTCCATCTCAAATGTATCTTTAATAAAGGTGTTTCTATGTACAAAATTAAAAAGAAATTAGCACCATCCTACCTTCAGAGGAAATTTCCTGAAAAAAGCGTTCGTGGCAAAAATACCATTTCTATTCCTCGTCCGAGAACTAACCTTTTCCTGTCATCTCTCATGTATTCTGGTGGTAAACTATGGAATGAAATTCCAGACTATCTGTAAAAATAAATCCACCTTGGTATCATTCAAAAAAGAGTACCAAAAATATCTCACGAAACAATTATAAACAATTCTTATATACCGTGTTTTGTTTGAGCTTCTTGAGAGAGCTTCCACACAATAACATTTTTTTCGTTGCTCTCTGACAATATGAACAGGGAAAGGAGCTCAGAAGATTAGTGTATTTCAGCCCGTGTATGCATGCGTGCGTAAGCTGGTGCGTGCGTGCGTGCGTGCGTGCGAGTGTGTGTGTGTGTGTGTGTGTGTGTGTGTGTGTGTGTGTGTGTGACTGATTATATTCCATGCTATTTTTTATGTTTCGTGATTAACTCTTGTTGTTGTTGTTGTTACTGTCTACACCGAGTGTCCGTACCGATTTTTTGTTTCCTTTTTCATCTTTTGTGTGTGTGTGTGTGTGTGTGTGTGTGTGTGTGTGTGTGTGTGTGTGTGTGTGTGTGTGTGTGTGTGTGTGTTTGTGTGTGAGGGAGGGCATGGTGTAAAGAAGCTTCCAGCTTATTCAGTTTACCCTCAATAAAACATTTGTTCATTGTTCATTGCTCTCTCCCTTCCCCCCTGTTTCCCTCCCTCCTTCGCTCTCTCCCTCCCCCCCTGTTTCCCTCCCTCCTTCGCCCTCTCCCTTCCCCCCTTTCTCCCTCCCTCCTTCGCCCTCTCCCTCCCCCCTTTCTCCCTCCCTCCTTCGCCCTCTCCCTTCCCCCTTTCTCCCTCCCTCCTTCGCCCTCTCCCTTCCCCCCTCTCTCCCTTCCCCCTTTCTCCCTCCCTCCTTCGCCCTCTCCCTTCCCCCCTCTCTCCCTTCCCCCTTTCTCCCTCCCTCCTTCGCCTCTCCCTTCCCCCCTTTCTCCCTCCCTCCTTCGCCCTCTCCCTCCCCCTTTCTCCCTCCCTCCTTCGCCCTCTCCTCCCCCTTTCCCCTCCCTCCTCCCCTCCTTCCCCCCTTTCTCCCTCCCTCCTTCGCCCTCTCCCTCCCCCCTTTCTCCCTCCCTTCCTTCGCCCTCTCCCTTCCCCCCTTTCTCCTCCCTCCTTCGCTCACTCTCCCTTCCCCCTTTCTCCCTCCCTCCTTCGCTCCCCTTTCTCCCTCCCCCTTCGCCCTCCTCCTTCCGCCCTTTTTTCCCTCCTCCCCCCTTCCCTTTCTCCCTCCCTCCTTCGCCCTCTCCCTTCCCCCTTCCCTCCCTCCTTCGCCTCCCCCTTTCTCCCTCCCTCCTTCGCCTCTCCCTTCCCCCTTTCTCCTCCCTCCCCTCTCTCCCTCCCCCTTTCCCCTCCCTCCTTCCGCCCTCTCCACTTCCCCCTCTCTCCCTCCCCCTTCCTCTCCCTTCCCCCTTTCTCCCTCCCTCCTTCGCCCTCTCCCTTCCCCCTCTCTCCCTTCCCCCCTCTCTCCCTTCCCCCTCTCTCCCTTCCCCCTTTCTCCCTCCCTCCTTCGCCCTCTCCCTTCCCCCTCTCTCCCTTCCCCCTCTCTCCCTTCCCCCTTTCTCCCTCCCTCCTTCGCTCTCTCCCTTCCCCCTCTCTCCCTTCCCCCCCTCTCCCCCTCTTTCCTTCGCTCTCTCCCTTCCCCCTTTCTCTCCCTCCCTCCTTCGCTCTCTCCCTTCCCCCCTCTCTCCCTCCCTTCCTTCGCCCTCTCCCTTCCCCCCTCTCTCCCTCCCCCTCTCTCCCTCCCCCTCTCTCCCTCCCTCCTTCGCCCTCTCCCTTCCCCCCTCTCTCCCTCCCCCTCTCTCCCTCCCTCCTTCGCCCTCTCCCTTCCCCCTCTCTCCCTTCCCCCTTTCTCCCTCCCTCCTTCGCCCTCTCCCTTCCCCCTTTCTCCCTCCCTCCTTCGCTCTCTCCCTTCCCCCCTCTCTCCCTCCCCCTCTCTCCCTCCCTCCTTCGCCCTCTCCCTTCCCCCTCTCTCCCTTCCCCCTTTCTCCCTCCCTCCTTCGCTCTCCTCCCTTCCCCCCCTCTCCCCCTCTTTCCTTCGCTCTCTCCCTCCCCCCTTTCTCCCTCCCTCCTTCGCTCACTCCCTTTCTCCCTCCCTCCTTCACTCTCTCCCTTCCCCCCTCTCTCCCTCCCCCTCTTTCCCTCCCTCCTTCGCTCACTCCCTTTCTCCCTCCCTCCTTCACTCTCTCCCTTCCCCCCTCTCTCCCTCCCCCTCTCCCCCTCTTTCCTTCGCTCTCTCCCTTCCCCTCTCTCCCTCCCTCCTTTGCTCACTCCCTTTCTCCCTCCCCCCTTTCTCCCTCCCTCCTTCGCTCACTCCCTCCACCCTCTCTCCCTCCCTCCTTCGCTCTCTCTCCCTTCCCCCTTTCTCCCTCCCTCCTTCGCTCACTCCCCCCCCTTTCTCCCTCCCTCCTTCACTCTCTCCCTTCCACATCTCCCCCTCTTTCCTTTGCTCTCTCCCTCCCCCTCTCCCCCTCACTCCTTCGCTCTCTCCCTTCCCCTCTCTCCCTCCCTCCTTCGCTCACTCCCTTTCTCCCTCCCTCCTTCGCTCAATCCCCCCCCTTTCTCCCTCCCTCCTTCACTCTCTCCCTTCCACATCTCCCCCTCTTTCCTTCGCTCTCTCCCTCCCCCTCTCCCCCCTCCCTCCTTCGTTCTCTCCCTTCCACCCTCTCTCCCTCCCTCCTTCGCTCACTCCCTCCCCCCCTCTCCCCCTCTTTCCTTCGCTCTCTCCCTCCCCCCCTCTCTCCCTCCCTCCTTCCCCCCTCTCCCCCTCCCTCCTTCGCTCTCTCCCTCCCTCCTTCGCTCGCTCCCTCCCTCCTCTCTCCCTCCCCCCCCTCTCCCCCTCCCTCCTTCGCTCTCTCCCTCCCCCCTTTCTCATGCATATACATACACCCTCTCTCTGTCTCTGTCTCTCTCTCCACATGGAGCTGTTGGTATAAAATTTACAGGCACGCAGAGTTCAGGAAACTGAGTTGTTTTCACTTTGCTTACTTACTTTACTTTTTCCTTCCGATTGTAGCGGTGGGCGTCGCGGGGAGATACAGTTGTCTGGCACTGGAATGTGAGCGTTGGTAGGTAAATGGCGTTGATGAGTTTCGCCTTGGTGCTCATGGGGATGCTGGGATGTTTCAAGAGAGGGGCGAGTTGGTAGCTGACTGCGTTGGCTTTCTGGCATCTGGTCTCTATTTCTCTGTCTAATTTGCCGCTTTCAGTGAAGATGCTGCCCAGGTACTTGAATTCGCTTGCTTGCTTCACCTGGGTTCCATTGATGCTGATGTCCAATTTTTCTGGTCTCCTACTGACGGTCATGACCTCCGGGTCTTACTGCCGCTGATCTTCATGTTGTAGTTCTCGCAGCTTGTGTTGAGCTGGTCTGTGTGCTCTTGTAGCTGTGTCTTGTCGTTGTTCATCATTGCCTGGTCGTCGGCAAACATGAGTTCATTGAGTGCCTCAGGGTCTGGGTTGGCCTCCTTTGTAATCTGGTCCATGTAGATCACGAAGAGCAGAGGGGAGAGACTGCAGCCCTGCCTAACCCCCGATGTTACTGGAAACCAGTCAGATGTTCCACTGGTGGTGCGGACTGCGCTCCTGCTGTTGGCGTATATGGCTGGGATGTTGTCTAGTTGTGCCCCTTGACGTCGTACTGCTTGAGGACCTTCCACAGCTTGTCTCTGTTGACTCGAAGGCTTTTTCCTGATCCACGAATACGAGTTGGAGATCTTCTTCGTATTCCATGGCCTTCTCACACAGTTGTCGGAATGCAAAGATCGCATCGGTGCACCCTCTTCCTTTTCTGAAGCCGAACTGGGCGTCACTGAGATGTTCTGTTTTCGCTCAAGTGCGCTGCTCCAGGATCTTTGCATACATTTTCCCTACGTGGCTGAGTAGTGATATGCCTCTTTAGGAGCTGCAGCCTTTCTTGCTGCCCTTCTTCCATATTGGCACCACTATTGCATTTTGCCAGTCTTCTGGTACTTTTCTCTCCTCCCAAGCTTTCTGAAAGATGGTAGTGAGCCACTGTATTCCGGTTTCACCGCAGGCAAGGATGGCTTCAGTTGTAATGCCATCGTCTCCTGCTGCCTTGCCTTTAGGACTGGTCCTCACTGCTTTTCTCACTTCACTCTCCAGGATGGTAGGTTCCGAGTGGTCTGGGTGGCTGGGGGTGAACCGGGACTGTGTGTCCTGTGCCTGTACTCCTGATGGGTTCAGTAGGTCTTTGAAATAGTCTTCCCATCTCTTCATTATCTTTTCTTCTTCATGCAAAGCTTCTCCGTTTGCATCATTGATGACACTTTGCTGCATCGCATATTGAGAACAAGACCCAGCTCCAGTCAAAGAAAAACACACAAAAATCGCCCACTGGTCATAAAAAAATGATTTTTAAAACCTGACAGAAACTTGTTTTCCAGATCTGGGATTGTTGTATTTATTTGTTTTATCTTCGTTTTCTATGCTCGTTTAAAAATGAGTGTTGGTACCAGTCTTGTCCGAAACTTCAGTGTGGTGAGATGCTGGAACCAGACCGCTGACATACAACAATACAACAATTTGACATATCAATCAATCAACCAATCAATCAATCCCAGATCTGTGATTTTATAAATATTACTACTTCCCTGTTTTTCCCTACTTATTTTTATAATGACAAACTGTGTCCAAATGATGTAACTACTGTTGTATTCCAGGTCTTGTTGAAGAAAGATTCCAGTCATCAGCATACACAATACTGCATGGCGAAGCATGGACATTTGGAGAACTATCATTTTCCATGTAATCGACATCATTTATGAAATACCAAATAAAGTTGGGTTGAGTGTAGGACCCTGACGTACAGTCCGTTCGATGCTGATGCCCTGTGACTATTTGACTCATGGTGCCCACATACATGCCTTTCAAACATCATCATGTGCTGAGTCCTGCTGATTCTGTTTGACTCATGGTGCTCACATACATGCCTTTCAAACATCATCATGTGCTGAGTCCTGCTGATTCTGTTTGACTCATGGTGCCCACATACATGCCTTTCAAACATCATCATGTGCTGAGTCCTGCTGATTCTGTTTGACTCATGGTGCTCACATACATGCCTTTCAAACATCATCATGTGCTGAGTCCTGCTGATTCTGTTTGACTCATGGTGCTCACATACATGCCTTTCAAACATCATCATGTGCTGAGTCCTGCTGATTCTGTTTGACTCATGGTGCTCACATACATGCCTTTCAAACATCATCATGTGCTGAGTCCTGCTGATTCTGTTTGACTCATGGTGCTCACATACATGCCTTTCAAACATCATCATGCGCTGAGTCCTGCTGATTCTGTTTGACTCATGGTGCTCACATACATGCCTTTCAAACATCATCATGCGCTGAGTCCTGCTGATTCTGTTTGACTCATGGTGCTCACATACATGCCTTTCAAACATCATCATGTGCTGAGTCCTGCTGATTCTGTTTGACTCATGGTGCTCACATACATGCCTTTCAAACATCATCATGTGCTGAGTCCTGCTGATTCTGTTTGACTCATGGTGCTCACATACATGCCTTTCAAACATCATCATGTGCTGAGTCCTGCTGATTCTGTTTGACTCATGGTGCTCACATACATGCCTTTCAAACATCATCATGTGCTGAGTCCTGCTGATTCTGTTTGACTCATGGTGCTCACATACATGTCTGTCATCTTTCACTTGGAACTAGTCATTTTCTGGAACATTGCTTCATACCAAACATTATCAAAACTTGTGTTTTTACCCAAGAAACATAATCTAGCATTTTTCATTTCGTGTTACTTTGTTTAAGATCCTCGATAAGATTCAAATTCGATCAGCTGTTCTGATGTGTGTGTGTGTGTGTGTGTGTGTGTGTGTGTGTGTGTGTGTGGGCGTGTGTGTGTGTGTGTGTGTGTGTGTGTGTGTGTGTGTGTGTGTGTGTGTTTTCGGTGGAACCCATATTGTTCTTTGATTTCAGAAAAAGCGATTCAACGATTTAAAAAAAAATTATTTCTTCTTCTTTCTTTTTTTAAAGTGTGTGTGTATGTGTGTGTGTGTGTGTGTGTGTGTGTGTGTGTGTGTGTGTGTGTGTGTGTGTGTGTGTGCGTGCGTGCGTGCGTGTGTGTGTGTGCGCGCGCGCACACGATTTAAAAAAAAATCTTCTTCTTCTTAATGTGTGTATGTGTGTGTGTGTGCGTGTGCGCGCGCGCTCTCTTCGTTTTCTGTGCTGGTTTTAAAAGAGTGTTGGTACCAGCCTTGTCCAAACCTTCAGTGTGGTGAGATGCTGGAACCAGACCACTAACATAGACTGACCATTTGACCATGCTGTTTTCTTGGCGTTCTGACCCAGACAGGTACAATACCATCCACAGTCTTGATAAATCCACTTTGGTTAGCATGTCTGGGTCTCCAATTTACACGAAACATAGGCACCTCGGTCTATCCCCTCCACTTGACAGAGGCTTCAAAAGTCCCCGAGCGACGACGCAGGCTGCTGTGGAATGATAAACACCGCCATCCAGACTGAAGCCCTGGGCACTTCAGCCTTATTAACCTCGTCCTCCCTTTCTTCTGTGCCGCTCGGAAGAAACGTGAGTGGCGTGAATACAGTTTGCCAATTGAAGGTAGACTAAAAACCTTTCCTTAGGGGACGTGTTGACGGGAACAACGAACTCTGTGTTGTCTGGGATGAGGTGGGTGGACGAGGGAGTGGGGGTGGGAGGTGGGGGGTCAAAGGGAACTCAGAACTCAGAAGGTTTAATGAACATCAGCCTTTGGCCACAATACATATGGCTGGAGGAAAGGGCATGTGGTGGGAGTGGGAGTGATATAGATAATTACAAACATACACACATTTTCTTCATGAAATCAGAAAAAATCATATCCTTCACGTGTAACTGGACTCGAAAGTTATATATGGAAATTTTATGAAACACAATGACATTATTTTATCTAAAAAGTAGTCTTCTGCCTTCTGTTGATTGCATGAAAAACTTACTTGGATAACACGGTGTTAAGCTGCATGACAGCTTTCTTCCCTTTAGGTGCTAAGCGGGTTGTGCCTTTCTTAACACTAATCATATACTGATGTGAAATAAAATCCTAGGTAACAATAATTGTTAACCACCTCTAGTCTTTTTCCGTCATAGAACCAGTCTTCACGTTTTTCTATATATATATATATAAAAAATAAAAAAACAAAAAAACCCCAACTTTTCTAGGGGTCAAAGGGAAGCCTCCCGAGCTGTGTGAGCGGCCTGTGTTGAACAGCACAGTGCAGGAAGGCGGGGTTCTCCTCCACATGCCTGGCTGCTCTCAGGCCGCCACCTCCACACAGCGCCGCCACCTCCACACAGCGCCGCCACCTCCACACGCCACCTCCACCTCCACACGCCACCTCCACAAAGCGCCGCCACCTCCACACAGCGCCGCCACCTCCACACGCCACCTCCACACAGCGCCGCCACCACAGCGCCGCCACCTCCACACAGCGCCGCCACCACACAGCGCCGCCACCTCCACACAGCGCCGCCACACCGCCACCTCCACACAGCGCCGCCACCTCCACACAGCGCCGCCACCTCCACACGCCACCTCCACACAGCGCCGCCACCTCCACACAGCGCCGCCACACCGCCACCTCCACACAGCGCCGCCACACCGCCACCTCCACACAGCGCCGCCACCTCCACACAGCGCCGCCACACCGCCACCTCCACACAGCGCCGCCACCTCCACACAGCGCCGCCACCTCCACACAGCGCCGCCACACCGCCACCTCCACACAGCGCCGCCACCTCCACACAGCGCCGCCACAAGTCACAGGTCCCGATCCTTAGTTATCACAGTCAGGGGTCAGCCAGCAAATCGCTTCTCCTTCACACTTATAACACTTCCACAACCTCCCGTCCACTCGTCAATTAGTCTTTGAAACAGGTCCTTGGTAAAGGGGAGGGGTGGGGTGGGGGGGGGTGGGGGGGGGGAATTATGACGCATGGAGGACTTGACGTCAATGACTGACTGGGTGCTTCACTTCCAGTGGTCAGTCAGTCTGTCACAAAGGTGTCGGGCCCCAGTGCAAAGAGGAATGACCACACCCTAACAACTGAAAAAGGTTCTCGCTCCCAGACGGTAATTCACACACACACATCCTGCCTCTGTGCCTGCAGGCCGTGACGGTCCGGGTCCTGACCACTAACAGGTCTTCTGTCGTCGTTGCTTCAGTTCCCACGGTCAGTTAGCGCACTTAAAAGAACCCGCGGCAATAAGAGAGTTTTCATTGTATGAAAAACAACTCTAATATACGCGCGCGCGCGCGCGCGCGTGTGTGTGTGCAAGCGTACTGAAAAAGCTGACTGAATGACTCAGGAAACGAACGATAAGCGCCAAAAGGCAGCAGTCACTCGGTCCTACCCTTGCAGGCAGCCTATTTGTAAAGCACTTGGAGCTTGATCTCTGACCCATCACAGGCGCCATTTACTGAGGTATCACTATCAATAATGTCCAGGGCTAGGCCTTCACAACTCTTCAGAAAAACCTTTTTCGGACAGAGGAGGAAGGTAAGGGGTGGGGGAGAGAAGTGGGACTGTACATGCTGGGTACTTTACTTGTTCATACCACCAACCGGAAGCAAACGTGGATCACGAATGGAGAGTTCCGTAATTATATATGCGCGTCACATCATCTGTGCTCTTGAAGTTGCAAGCAACAAAGGCGATCGAGACAGGCAGATTTTTTTTTTTTTTTTTCGTATACGATGGCACTTCATTGTATAGAGTTTGGTTGTAGCAATGGAGGCTGTCTACTGAAGAAATGGATGGCAGCACATTTTGCTGCTTTGTCGATCGTCGTTGGCATTGCTCGCGATTTCGAGTGAGTTAGATGCGCATGCTCAAGATCCAGGATAGACTATTGTGTCCTTTTTTTCTGTGTGTATCTGCACGCGAAAGAGATCACAGCATCACGTGTTTCATGAATGCCGATCTGGATTATCTGAAACAACATCCAGGATTAACCTACTCTGGACGGGCAGAGCGCTGGACAATCTGACGGTCCTGGGTTCGATGGAGGGTTAAGAGAAGAAATCGATTTTTCTCACCTCCCAGGTCAATATGTGTGCAGGCCTGCAAGAGCCTCAATCCCTATTTGTGTAGACACATGCAGAAAAAGGAATAGAATACGCACGTTAAAGATCCCGTAATCCAAGTCAGCAAGCGGCGGGTTATGGAAACATGAACCCATCACGCAGGTCCTCGAAAACGGAAGATGACCAAGTATGATACGGCCAGCCTGGTACATGTCAGTGATGGTGGACGTTGCAGCCCGCGGCAAAGGCAAAAAGAAAGAACTCACTGTGTACTTTGGAGATTCAAATATGAAAGTCAGACACACAACTTGCTGTGTAGGGTTATCATATTATTTTATATTGTGGTTGGTGATGCCACAGTTCAGTTTTCTAAATCAGCAAGGAACCTTGGAGTCATTCTTGACTCAAACCTCAGCATGCATGCTCAGGTAGTAAATCTGGTATGCATAGTCAATTGTGAACTTCAACTCTATCCGTCAGTACCTTTCTGTTGAAACTACTAAAACTCTTATTTCTGTTTTTGTGCTGTCGCGAATTGACTACTGTAGTTCGCTTCTCATAGGCTGTCTACAAAATATTCTTCAGCGATTTCAAAAACTTCAAAACAATGCTGTCCGTCTGACTCTCAGAGTCCCACGTACTGATCACATTTCTGCCAACCTCCGCACTCTACATTGGCTCCCCATTGAAGCGAGAATTAAATACAAAGTTGCGTGTCTCTGCTATTCTGCTTTCCACTCCGCAGGACCTACTTATCTTTCTGACCTTGTCAGTGTTTACACTCCCACAAGAAATCTCCGCTCTTCCTCTGACTGTTACCTTTTGAATCTTCCTCGTGTCAATACAAGAACCAATGGTGAACGTTCTTTCTTCTTTGCTGCTCCTCACATCTGGAACAAACTTCCTCATCATATCCGTGCATCTGATTCTATTTCTGCTTTTCGCTCATCACTAAAGACTCATCTTTTTAAAACCTATCTATAAGTACTCTCAGCTTCCTTTTCTCCAACACCACCCATGTCAGCTCACTTTGGATGTATGTAGAGTGGGAAAAGGAGAGTGTGAGTGAGGGGAGGGGGTTTTGAGAAAGAGTGGCCATGAATGTTTTATGTTACTTGTAATATTTTTCTTTCATGTAAAGCGCCCTGAGCTCTTAGTGAGAAAGGGCGCTGTATAAATGTACATTATTATTATTAGTAGTAGTAGTAGTAGTAGTATCCACACACATCCACACATTTCTTTGCCCTCTGTGTACCCGCAGGGTGTGTCGCTGAAGAATCGATCTGCACAATCACCAGAAGGACCTTGTAAGTCCATCATTTCTGGCAATACCCCCCCCACTATTTATCTCACTTTGAGAGAAATCGTGGGATTGCGAGAAAGTGTGGTCGTTTCCCTCCCACGTTTTCTCTTAATTGCGAGAAATTGTGGGGAGCACCCCCACGATTTCTCAATTTGTGAGAAAGCTTGGGAACCCCCCCCCCCCCCCCCACCTCCACCCCCCTTATTTTTTATTAAAAATATTACTTTGTCATCGGAGTTGGTTTTTTGTCTTTTCCGAATGCAAATCTGAGAGAGAGAGAGAGAGAGAGAGAGAGAGAGAGAGAGAGAGAGAGAGAGAGAGAGAAGAAATGGGGGTGGGGAGCGACGTCAACAATGACAGTGGCGTTATCAAAGACGTCAACAATGACAGTGGTGTTATCAAAGACGTCAACAATGACAGTGGCGTTATCAAAGACGTCAACAATGACAGTGGTGTTATCAAAGACGTCAACAATGACAGTGGCGTTATCAAAGACGTCAACAATGACAGTGGTGTTATCAAAGACGTCAACAATGACAGTGGTGTTATCAAAGACGTCAACAATGACAGTGGTGTTATCAAAGACGTCAACAATGACAGTGGTGTTATCAAAGACGTCAACAATGACAGTGGCGTTATCAAAGACGTCAACAATGACAGTGGCGTTATCAAAGACGTCAACAATGACAGTGGCGTTATCAAATCAAAGACGTCAACAATGACAGTGGTGTTATCAAAGACGTCAACAATGACAGTGGTGTTATCAAATCAAAGACGTCAACAGTGACAGTGGCGTTATCAAAGACGTCAACAGTGACAGTGGTGTTATCAAAGACGTCAACAATGACAGTGGCGTTATCAAAGACGTGAACAATGACTGGTGTTATCAAAGACGTCAACAATGACAGTGGCGTTATCAAAGACGTCAACAATGACAGTGGTGTTATCAAAGACGTCAACAATGACAGTGGCGTTATCAAATCAAAGACGTCAACAATGACAGTGGCGTTATCAAAGACGTCAACAATGACAGTGGCGTTATCAAATCAAAGACGTCAACAATGACAGTGGTGTTATCAAAGACGTCAACAATGACAGTGGCGTTATCAAATCAAAGACGTCAACAATGACAGTGGTGTTATCAAAGACGTCAACAATGACAGTGGCGTTATCAAAGACGTCAACAATGACAGTGGTGTTATCAAAGACGTCAACAATGACAGTGGCGTTATCAAATCAAAGACGTCAACAATGACAATGGCGTTATCAAAGACGTCAACAATGACAGTGGCGTTATCAAATCAAAGACGTCAACAATGACAGTGGTGTTATCAAAGACGTCAACAATGACAGTGGTGTTATCAAAGACGTCAACAATGACAGTGGCGTTATCAAATCAAAGACGTCAACAATGACTGGTGTTATCAAAGACGTCAACAATGACTGGTGTTATCAAAGACGTCAACAATGACAGTGGCGTTATCAAAGACGTCAACAATGACAGTGGTGTTATCAAAGACGTCAACAATGACAGTGGTGTTATCAAAGACGTCAACAATGACAGTGGTGTTATCAAAGACGTCAACAATGACAGTGGCGTTATCAAAGACGTCAACAATGACAGTGGCGTTATCAAAGACGTCAACAATGACAGTGGCGTTATCAAAGACGTCAACAATGACAGTGGCGTTATCAAAGACGTCAACAATGACAGTGGCGTTATCAAAGACGTCAACAATGACAGTGGCGTTATCAAAGACGTCAACAATGACAGTGGCGTTATCAAAGACGTCAACAATGACAGTGGCGGTTATCAAAGACGTCAACAATGACAGTGGCGTTATCAAAGACGTCAACAATGACAGTGGCGCAACAATGACAGTAGGTGTATCAAAAGGGACGTCAACAATGACAGTGGCGTTATCAAATCAAAGACGTCAACAATGACAAATGGCTTATCAAAGACGTCAACAATTGACAGTGGCGTTATCCAAATCAAAGGACGTCAACAATGGGACAAGAGGTGTTATCAAAGGACGTCAACAATGAAGAGGCGGTTCAAATCAAAGACGTCAAAATGACAGTGGCGTTATCAATAGACGTCAACTAAATGACAGTGGCGTATCAAAGACGTCAACAATGACAGTGCGTTATCAAAGACGTCAACAATGACAGTGGCGTTATCAAATCAAAGACGTCAACAATGACAGTGGTGTTATCAAAGACGTCAAAATGACAGTGGCGTTATCAAAGGGACGCAACAATGACAGTGGCGTTATCAAAGACGTCAACAATGACCAGTGCGTTATCAAAGACGTCAACAATGACAGTGGCGTTATCAAATCAAAGACGTCAACAATGACAGTGGTGTTATCAAAGACGTCAACAATGACAGTGATGTTATCAAAGACGTCAACAATGACAGTGGTGTTATCAAAGACGTCAACAATGACAGTGGTGTTATCAAAGACGTCAACAATGACAGTGGCGTTATCAAAGACGTCAACAAGGACAGTGGTGTTATCAAAGACGTCAACAATGACAGTGGTGTTATCAAAGACGTCAACAATGACAGTGGTGTTATCAAATCAAAGACGTCAACAATGACAGTGGCGTTATCAAATCAAAGACGTCAACAATGACAGTGGTGTTATCAAATCAAAGACGTCAACAATGACAGTGGCGTTATCAAAGACGTCAACAATGACAGTGGCGTTATCAAATCAAAGACGTCAACAATGACAGTGGCGTTATCAAATCAAAGACGTCAACAATGACAGTGGCGTTATCAAAGACGTCAACAATGACAGTGGCGTTATCAAAGACGTCAACAATGACAGTGGCGTTATCAAAGACGTCAACAATGACAGTGGCGTTATCAAATCAAAGACGTCAACAATGACAGTGGTGTTATCAAAGACGTCAACAATGACAGTGGTGTTATCAAAGACGTCAACAATGACAGTGGTGTTATCAAAGACGTCAACAATGACAGTGGCGTTATCAAAGACGTCAACAATGACAGTGGTGTTATCAAAGACGTCAACAATGACAGTGGTGTTATCAAAGACGTCAACAATGACAGTGGTGTTATCAAATCAAAGACGTCAACAATGACAGTGGCGTTATCAAATCAAAGACGTCAACAATGACAGTGGCGTTATCAAAGACGTCAACAATGACAGTGGCGTTATCAAATCAAAGACGTCAACAATGACAGTGGCGTTATCAAAGACGTCAACAATGACAGTGGTGTTATCAAAGACGTCAACAGTGACAGTGGCGTTATCAAAGACGTCAACAGTGACAGTGGTGTTATCAAAGACGTCAACAGTGACAGTGGTGTTATCAAAGACGTCAACAATGACAGTGGTGTTATCAAAGACGTCAACAATGACAGTGGCGTTATCAAAGACGTCAACAATGACAGTGGTGTTATCAAAGACGTCAACAATGTACGGTGAAAGTGATGACAAAGTACTAGTTTTTTTGTTTTTTTAAGTGTGAATGTATGTGCATGTCAGTGAGTAAGCGAGTGAGTGAGTGAGTGAGTGTGTGTGTGTGTGTGTGTGTGTGTGTGTGTGTGTGTGTGTGTGTGTGTGTGTGTGTGTGTGCGTGCCGCGTGCGTGCGTGCGTCACAGTGTGTGTGTGTGTGTGTGTGTGTGTGTGTGTTGGGCAGGTTGAAAGGGTTGGCATGAGGGTTAGCGACAGATTTGCACTGTTAAACATGGCGTGTAACTGAATCATACATTAACATGGGAATACAGGCTACAAATTCATAGAATGGGCATTGACTAAAGTCAAGATTTGGTATTTCTGATAGTGCAACACACAGTTTCAGATTATATCATTATAAATGAATTTGTATACACGTACTGTCGATTATGCAATATGAATAAGGAAGATGAATTTCATTACGTCAGTTGCCCTGCCTTAAAACTCATCCAACCCTGTGAGAGGCGCGCGCCGCTGATTGCTGTTCTCCGCCGGAGCCCGCCTGACAAACGGGCGAAGAAACCCTTTTATTTAACCGACTCGTCAGTTCATTATTATGCATTAAACTGGAAGTAACTCCAACTTAACTTCCTTCCACACTTGCATGCGAAGTTTCGCTCCGAAAATCGAACGATTTGTGTGATTTTATTCGGCTGTACGCATCGATATGGTAAAATGTCAAAGGTTTACTGCGCAGTAAATGCGCAGTGAAATTATGATGGACTCTTGCAGCGAATCCAACCCATATAATCAGTGACGATTTGTCTTATAATTCATCTGATACTTCTCAGTTTGGGAAGGAAGATGAAAGTGAACGAGATGAAATTAGCAACCGGTCCAGACAAAGTGGCGGACATTTCAATCAAGAAGATAGCCCACAACCTTCAACATCGACAGAAGCTGACATTTTACTATTTCTGTTTTTGATTTAAAGTTACCGTGAAGTAAGCTATTGCATCACTCGTCTTCAGACTTCAACAATGTGTGTCAAAATTATATTTCAGTCATTATGTGAAGTTCGGTAGCTATTGGTTGAGCGACTGCTATAAATTTGTGCCTGAAGTGAAGCACCCCTTCCCGTTGATGCAGCCAGGCCAAAACATGCCAGGCTAGCTGGGAGGATTGCACAGGCAGAAGACCTTGAAGGGCTGAAAGGGTTATGACGAAGTGACCACAGACAGTCTGAACTGCGGTTCGACTGAAATGTAGAGATCCTAATTTTAGATTTGGTGTCAAGTCATGAGTCTACTCCGCGGCACAAATTGTTCATCTACAGATTGTATGAAGCATTCAGGACCGGAGATTGAATTTGGTTATTACGAAAATAACGCTAAAAAATATTGTATTGGTTATTATTATTATTATTATGATTATTATTATTTTCGCTGTTGTTCTTGTTGATTTTAGCTGTTGTTTTGTGTGTTTTTCTTCAGTCCTAGTGAACCCATTCAGAAAAGGGGTTTGATCTGACAACAACAATAAAATCACTATTGTTATCTTTATCGTTGTCGTCTCTCTCACTCTTTCTCTCTGTGTCTCTGTCTGTTTGTCTGTCTCTCTGTCTCATGTGTGTGTGTGCCTCTCTCTCTCTCTCTCTCTCTCTCTCTATATATATATATATATATATATATCTATGTGTGTGTGTGTGTGTGTGTGTGTGTGTGTGTGTGTGTGTGTTTGCGAGTGTCTGTTCGTTCCAGAGTGAATGTGTCCATGAAAAACACGCGTGAATACACATGTGCACCGCTTTCGCTCAGCACTGTGTCAGGAGACACATCACACACACACACACACACACACACACACACACACACACACACACTCACACACACACACACACACACACACACACACACACACACACACACACACACACACACACACACACACACACACACACACACACACACACACACACACACACACACACACACAGAACTTTCCACTGCCAGACCGTTATCGGAGGCCGACTCATTGAACAGCTTCATGTCCAGCTCCCTATCACCTCCTAAATCTCCTCCAATGAAAACCCAGCGGCAGATAATCCACATTCTCCGCGTCCTTCCCATATGGCCACACAGCAGTTATCCGCCCCTGAACACACTCCCCTCCACTGGGGACACATTTTGTCGTCATGGAGCCGCGCTAAACACCCGTCTTTAGAACTCTCTGGACGACGATAACATTTTCTGTGGATTTGCCTCCATGAGTTGTGTGTCTGGAACCTGTGTGTTGTGTCTGAGGGAAGGGAAGAATTAAGCGTGACAGGAACGTGAGTCTGAACCTGTGTGGAAAATAACTTCAGCAACAGTTCAGCGGTAGTGGTGGTGATCCACATAGTTTGATAACTTAGTGTGTCTGTCAGTGTATTTATTAACATGTAAAAACCTGTAATGTCTACAAATGGCAGTTATAATGCCTTCACACATCCCCATCAGAACAAAGCGGTCAAAGCGCAGACATGACCAAGACCAGTTAATAATTGAAACTTCAAAGTATGAAAATCACCGACCAGACTGTATATATCTTCTTTTATTGCGATTTTTTTTTTTAAAGAGTACGATTCCCCCCACCCCAACCCCTGACCGATGCAAGGCACTGTGTGCCCAAGTTATGTGAACACTGTTAACCCCCTGACTGATGTAAGGCACTGTGTGCCCAAGTTATGTGAACACTGTTAACCCCCTGACCGATGCAAGGCACTGTGTGCCCAAGTTGTGTGAACACTGTTAACCCCCTGACTGATGCAAGGCACTGTGTGCCCAAGTTGTGTGAACACTGTTAACCCCCTGACTGATGCAAGGCACTGTGTGCCCAAGTTATGTGAACACTGTTAACCCCCTGACCGATGCAAGGCACTGTGTGCCCAAGTTATGTGAACACTGTTAACCCCCTGACTGATGCAAGGCACTGTGTGCCCAAGTCATGTGAACACTGTTAACCCCCTGACTGATGCAAGGCACTGTGTGCCCAAGTCATGTGAACACTGTTAACCCCCTGACTGATGCAAGGCACTGTGTGCCCAAGTTGTGTGAACACTGTTAACCCCCTGACTGATGCAAGGCACTGTGTGCCCAAGTTGTGCGAACACTGTTAACCCCCTGACTGATGCAAGGCACTGTGTGCCCAAGTTGTGCGAACACTGTTAACCCCCTGACTGATGCAAGGCACTGTGTGCCCAAGTTGTGTGAACACTGTTAACCCCCTGACTGATGCAAGGCACTGTGTGCCCAAGTTGTGCGAACACTGTTAACCCCCTGTCCGATGCAAGGCACTGTGTGCCCAAGTTGTGTGAACACTGTTAACCCCCTGACTGATGCAAGGCACTGTGTGCCCAAGTTGTGTGAACACTGTTAACCCCCTGACTGATGCAAGGCACTGTGTGCCCAAGTTGTGTGAATGCCGTTAACCCCTGACCGATGCAAGGCACTGTGTGCCCAAGTTGTGTGAATGCCGTTAACCCCTGTCCGATGCAAGGCACTGTGTGCCCAAGTTGTGTGAATGCCGTTAACCCCTGACTGATGCAAGGCACTGTGTGCCCAAAAATGGGTGGCGCTCTCAGTGTAGCGACGCACTCTCCCTGGGAAGAGCAGCCCGAATTCCACACAGAGAAATCAGTTGTGACAAAAAGAGTAATACAATACAATACAATACAATACACTACAATACAATACAATACAAGTTGTGTGAACACCGTTAACCCCTGACTCCTGCTGACATGATGATCGTCAGTGAAGTTTGGAACTTGACTGTAAGCTGACTATTTTATGCTGGCCACACTAATCCTACTTCAGGAAGGTACAGCAGTCAAGGATCAGATCTGACTGCACGCTGTATGTTATCCGCCATTGTAACCAGCACTGTAAGGCGTGTGTTTTTGATAATGTAATCTTCAGTTATTACCCATTGTAAATATCACCACATGGATTGTGTTTTTGAATTGACAATGTAATCTTCAGTCCACCCCCCCCCCCCCAAATTGTAACCGACACTACAAGGCGTGTGTTTTTAAACAATCTTCAGTTATTCCCTATTGTAACCAGCACTTCAAGGCTTGTGTTTTGGAAAATATACAATCTTCAGTCACCCGCCATTGTAACCAGCAATACAAGGCGTGTGTTTTTAAATAGACAATGTAATCTTCAGTTACCCCCCTCCCCCTCATTGTAACCAGCCGTAAAAGGCGCGTGTTTTTTAACAGACAATTTTCAGTTATCCCCTGTTGTAACTGCAATGCAATCTCCGGTTATCTCCCATTGCAACCAGCACATACTTCAAGGTGTGACACAGTGTTTTTGAACAGACAATGTAATCTCCAGCGTCGCAGACCAACATTCCTACATTGTACCACCAGACAAAGCACAGAGGGGCGGGCAACCTCAGCAGACCATGGATAATGTCCCCTCCTCTGGCGCTGTGACCTTCCCAGCTGTCAGGTGGCGCTGCCAGCACTAAACCACGCCCCCGGCCGTCAGGATGGAAATGCAGTGGAGAGGAATGGCTGCTGGATTTTTGCAAGGGTTGGATTGTCAGGCAATAGGCACTGACGCCATGTTCAGAATGCCTGCAACAGGTTCTGACATTTTCACACCTGATCTGACCATTGACTGCAATCTACATGGCAGTTGTTAAACTGATAATTAATGTGTGGTCACAACAAATGGCAGAGTGGACTGCCTGGAATGTGAGACTGGAATTATTTGGAAGTGTGGACGAGAGACTAACGCTGATCTAAACATCGGTTAATTGGATTGGTTCGTCAAGAAAGGATGACATTGAACAGCAAGAATGTAACGCATTGGGCTAGGCCAGCATAACCAGACATAGCTGACACAGGTAACCAAACTATTGATACAGGGATAGTGATAGGAATGCCACTGATAATCCGATCTGGAATAAGTGACCGAATACACTGGACTGGAACTGATGTAACATCGATACTTCGGTCTGTGGAATGTTGACCTGTACGCTTGGAACAAATTCACAGTAGTTGTGTGCCAAGTTGTATCACTGGCAGGCCAAGCTGTATCACTGGCAGGCCAAGCTGTATCACTGGCAGGCCAAGCTGTATCACTGGCAGGCCAAGCTGTATCACTGACTGGCAGGCCAAGCTGTATCACTGGCAGGCCAAGCTGTATCACTGACTGGCAGGCCAAGCTGTATTACTGGCAGGCCAAGTTGTATTACTGGCAGGCCAAACTGTATCACTGACTGGCAGGCCAAACTGTATTACTGGCAGGCCAAACTGTATCACTGACTGGCAGGCCAAACTGTATTACTGGCAGGCCAAGCTGTATCACTGACTGGCAGGCCAAGCTGTATTACTGGCAGGCCAAGTTGTATCACTGGCAGGCCAAACTGTATCACTGAATAGCAGGCCAAACTGTATTACTGGCAGGCCAAGCTGTATTACTAGCAGTCCAAGCTGTAGTCCAAGCTGTATTACTAGCAGTCCAAGCTGTATTACTAGCAGTCCAAGCTGTAGTCCAAGCTGTATTACTAGCAGTCCAAGCTGTATTACTAGTAGTCCAAGCTGTAGTCCAAGCTGTATTACTAGCAGTCCAAGCTGTATTACTGGCAGGCCAAGTCAACTGAAATGGAGGAGGTATGGGGCTAGGACAGCGGAGCGTGGAGGGAGGGTGGGGGGGTGGTAGTAAGTGAAGGTGACGTGGCCTGGTGACTGATGTCAGCATGACTGCAGAGGCTGTCCGCGGAATATTGCCCATTGGCATGACGTCCTGGAGTCACTTTCTCAAGATATAACAGAAAAGCAACAAACAAACAACAGAAAAAAAACCGGCAGTTTGTCTTGTTGTTGTTTTTCTGTTGTTGTTGTTTCAGCGGCACAAGAAAACGGATAGCATTGGGAATTAATGACAAATGACAACTTGAGAAGAACAAATTCGGGGCCTACATGTGAACCCAGTCAACTCACCATATGAACTAAATTGACCTTAAAGGCATTAACTATTAAGTCGTGTAACTCCAGTCATTCAGCCACTGATTTTCACATTCAGCTATGGCTGTCATGCATCTATATGATTATATCTATATGAATCTGTCATGCATCTGAAAATTTATATCCATATGAATCTGTCATGCATCTGTATTGTTATATCTACAATGAATCTGTCATGCATCTGTATAGTTTTATCTGTATCTGTCATGCATATGTATAGTTGAATCTGTCATGCATCTGTATAGTTCTACTGAACCCTTGCCACCGCCCCCCGAGTTGTATGAATCTCTCCCAGGAGAAGAAGAAAGACAAGAGGGGAGAAGGGAGAAAAAGGACTGTCTTTTCACCTTTCACGCTGTACGTTTCCTTGTCATCAGCTTGGAAAACCACACTCAGGTACCACTCCACTCACCTCACATTTTCCAGTTCTTCCGATCGCCCTGCATGTATAGCACGGTTTCCGTTTCCGTTTAAATTTCTCACGGAGGCGTCACTGCGTTCGGACAAATCCATTTACGCAGCACCACATCTGCAAAGCATATGCCTGACCAGCGGCATTGCCCAACGCGCTACAACAACAACAACAACACAGTACAGCACTCTGCGATGTACAGCAGGACTTTTGGCAAGGAAAAAGGTGAAGCCTGCAGTTGTTGTTCATGTACTATGTGTTAGTACCACTGAAGTCTGCCCCGAGGAACTCTGACACATCGCGTGGTGTCCTGACTTGCCGAGGATGCACGTGTGCAATGCTGAATTAAATTTTGATTTGAAATTTTTAAAACAGAAAAATCCATTACTAACTGGCAGTTTCCGGCCGACCTTCAGTCTCACCACTGCCTTTTAGTGCAGATCACAACTATATACCTCACCAATCACAACTATACATCTGACCACTGCCTTTCAGTGCAGATCACAACTATATATCTCACCAATCACAACTATACATCTGACCACTGCCTTTCAGTGCAGATCACAACTATATACCTCACCAATCACAACTATACATCTGACCACTGCCTTTCAGTGCAGATCACAACTATATACCTCACCAATCACAACTATATATCTCACCACTGCCTTTCAGTGCAGATCACAACTATATATCTCACCAATCACAACTATATATCTCACCACTGCCTTTCAGTACAGATCACAACTATATATCTCACCAATCACAACTATATATCTCACCAATCACAACTATATATCTCACCACTGCCTTTCAGTACAGATCACAACTATATATCTCACCACTGCCTTTCAGTACAGATCACAACTATATATCTCACCAATCACAACTATATATCTCACCAATCACAACTATATATCTCACCACTGCCTTTCAGTACAGATCACAACTATATATCTCACCAATCACAACTATATATCTCACCAATCACAACTATATATCTCACCACTGCCTTTCAGTACAGATCACAACTATATATCTCACCACTGCAGTACAGATCACAACTATATATCTCACCACTGCAGTACACATCACAACTATATATCTCACCACTGCAGTACACATCACAACTATATATCTCACCACTGCAGTACACATCACAACTATATATCTCACCATTGCCTTTCATTACAGATCACAACAATATACACACTCATAATATAAAGTTAAGGACCACTCCATGACAGCAGAAATGTTTTTCCTAACCTGTACAAAAGATGGAGAGTTGATTGAAATCATGGATGTGGTCTTCCACTGGCCTCTCACTGAAGACACAAACGGCTGTTTCAGGCACACATGCACCACGAACAGCTTGAAAAATGTGTTTTGAAACCGATGTTTTAGCCAAAATTGACAATTTTTCAGTGAGTTAGATCTGACAGGTGTGGGTTTTCATTGTAAAAGAAAAAATGGAAGTTTACATACCTTAAAATACCTCTGATTATGAGCGGTGCTACTTGCACTGGCTGCATATCATTTCGCCAGGACCCCGAGAAGAAACAAGAACAATTTCTCAAGAAGTCCTTACCTTTTTGTGAGCCTTTTTGTATCCCCGACTGAAGACAGCTATAAATATACCACTACCCAACTGACCCACTTTCTGTCAAGTAGCATGCCAGATGCCACCTTTTTCTTTTGAAAGAGAGAAACTATTTATTGCAGTTTCCCTTTTCAGTCTCAAGGAGGTCTCAAAGCAGGCGGACTAATCCATGTACTCCAGACCACATGTTCTGTTGAATAAGTAAATAGATAAGATAAAATAAGATTGTTCAAAGCAGAGTGTGCTAATGAAGATCACGTTCATAAGTTGACATGGGCGTAGTTCTTTTCATTTAATTCATTCATTTATTTATCAAAAAACTGATAAACACAAACAGTAAAACTAATACAGTGAGCGTTTGTTAACTTGTTGCCTTCTCCCTAAATGGGCGTATGACGTTTAACCACTGAGGGCATTTTGAAAGGGTTAAGATTAAATTTCGAATATAAAAATAGAATATATTGCCTTCAGGTCTATGGAGACAGTCATGCTGATTGATGTTGACAGTTGATCTGCCCTTCTTCATGGGACTTCCAAGTCCCCCCTCATCCCCTCTTAGCCTTTCTCCAGCTTCCCCTCCCCTCCGCCCCCCACGCCCCTCCCTTCCGCCCCCCACGCCCCTCCAGACTCCCCACCCCTATTTTTCCAGGTCTCTTTCTCGTTTTAAAAGAAGTAATTGTCAGTGTGAAAAAGCTCAACTTAGATGTGAAGATAAGTGCCCTGGCTGACTTGGACCACCACGACACACAGAACAGGTCCACTGATTCAGGTGAATCCCCTCCCCACCCCACTCCCTCTTCACGTCCCCATCCTCCTCCTCTTCTCCCCCCCCCTCCCCATTACCCCTCCCCTGCCCACACAACCTCCCTTTGTTCCCACCCCCCACCCCACCCCCCTCCCCTTCCCCTTATACCCCCGAAATGGGACTGGCCACTGTAAATTATTCACAAGGACTGAAGCGCACGATCTTCCCCAACAGTTATCTTCGCTTTGCGGGATATGCCAAGGGGGCCTAAGCCGGCCAGAAAACGAGATAAAGCCATCGGTGGTCGGCCCTTCCTGTAAGACACGGGTCTTGTCAGATTCAGCGTCCTTCTGTTAAATATGGGGGGCGGGTTAACGTCAACTGATTGTTGAGCGTTAAGTGTGGGAATCTCTGCTCACCTCAGCGCCAGCAGCAGTGCTAGGGTACAGAGTTTCACTTCTTGCCATTGAAGTGTGACCACTTGGTGTGAATGGGAACACTGACAGTGTTGCACGCTATATCGGAGATCCGGAAATCTCAAAGTTTAAAGAACGAGAAAAATTGTTCGTTTCACCAATCGCGAATTACTAAGGCCGAAACGTGCGATGAGTTTGGCAGATAACTGGTTGGTTTGACCCAATCGACCTTGATACAAAGTGTCACGGACATAGCGGGGTTAATTGATGAAGGTGTGAAGTCTTTGCAATGGCGACGAAAGTTATTTATTGTGGACTGACAATTGTTCAATTCTCCGCTCCTCTTGGATTTTGGATTTCCGCCCCCCTCTCCCCTATTAACTTTAACTTTTTAAACAAAAGATCGTGGTTTATGACATCAGAAGCTTTCAAAAAGTCCACTATAAGAACACCAGTGATTTCATTTGTATTCATATTCAGTTAACTAACTCTCGACTAGGTTAGTCGATGCTATGTGACAGGAATGGTTAGCCCTAAATCCAGGCAGATTTCCATGAAATGGATTGAAACGATTAAAGTGCTTAAGAATGTGTTTATTTATACGGTTTTCGGATTGTTTTGAGAGGAGAAACGAAACAGAAATAGGTCTATAATTTGATCGATCTGGGTGGTCACTAGTTTTGTAAATGGATATTTCGCTTGCAGCTTTAAGACTTAGCTTTTTGAAAACATTTTCCGTAATGCATGAATTATAGATGTAAGTTTCAGTGTCAGCAATTACTGGAGCTGATATTATTGTCATCAGTATCACCAATACCTTTTATATTTGTTTGTTTCAGACGGGAAAGGGCATAAAAACACTTCATGTACGCTCAATAGGGGTGTACTTAGGTTCTGAATAATATTCTAGAGTTACAGAAATCATGAAGAATATTAAAGGTGCTTTGAATGGATTTATCAGTTTTGATTATGTAGCTAGCTATATTACAAAAGTGTGAAATTAAGTTTTCAGCACATATATATTTGGGTGTTATTGTATGTCTTTTTGCATGTTTCTTCGTTAGTTTACTGACATCTTTCCAGATAGATTTACTGTCTGATTAAGAATAAATGAGTTCTGGTATTTGTCCACTAACCGTTTTAATTTGATCTCAAAAGTTCTTTGCTTTTAGATTCTTCATGATTTCCTGTGACCAGCGCAGTCTCTTAATTTCACTTCGTTCTCTATATCTTGGTTATTCAAGGCTGTTTTGGGTTGGTTCTGACCACAGACGTGTACGGAGCCATCCTGGGGCTCACCGCGTGACCGCTTGAAGCCACCGTCCCTCGCGCGCGACAGCCATTATTAGCCATCTTCAGTGAGTGAGAAAGCGAAAGTGAGAACATGCCGTGTTGTGCTGCCATTAATTGCTCCAGAAAACCTCCGAAGGAAGAAAGAGAGAAAGGAACATCATCTCATCGGAAAGAGAATGACCTTTTCCGTTTGATTATTTGTTTATTTCTACAATGTCATTGAGTAGTGGAAGAAAATATGTGTTTTCTTATCCTTCTTCTCTTGTGTAAAGATAAGATAAGATAAGATAAGAATAACTTTATTATCTCCAACTGGAGAAATTTGGTCAGGTGCATTATCACAACATAGACAAGTAAACAACATGGGGACCATAACTGTAAAAGCCAACAACAGCCCCTACAAATATTACGAAGATACAAATGTAAAAAATATCACATACATCATTTCATACATACATCCACACACTGCAGGTAATAACTAGTATTCTGAATGTAAAAACAGAAAGAATTAAGAAACATTATTTGAATATAATTATAAACATAGCCTACTATACTGCACATTGATTATAATAGACAGATAAGATAAGAATAAAGATGAATTGCGGAAAACCACAACCAGATAATCAGCACACACTCGCACCCCCCCCCCCCCCACCCCACACACGCGGATAACTTGATTAAACAAGAGTAATAAACATATGTTCTCAAATAAAAGAATTTCACATATTCGCTTTTAAAAACATTGCAATTAATTATTACATCGTAATTATTAAACAGAAATATATTTAGAATATGGACGTTAGCATTAGACATATTCCATTGTACATTCATCCTGCATATTGCACATTATTCTTCCTATATATTGCACATTCATTATAACCAATTGTCACGTTTTAAGCTCAGTAAACACACACACACACACACACACACACACACACACACACACACACACACACACACACACACACACACACAAGAATTTAAAAGGTGGATTGAACGTGGAATAAAAGTCTTCAGAGCTCTGGATTTCAACTTAAAAGTTCTGTAGCGTCGTCCTGATGGCAATAGCTCATAATACTTTGCTAAAATATGGGTGTCGTCAGTTGCTATCTGCCTGCTTTTTTTTAACCACTCGACTTTCATACAGCTCTTGCATACTAGCTTGTTTCACTCCCACAATTTTACTGCATATACTCATGACATCGTTCAAAACACGCTTTCTCCTCACTCCCAAACTTTCATACCAGCACATAAATGAAACTGTGAGCACGGACTCGATACAACATCGATAATAACTTTGAAGAATATTTGAATTTATACCAACATTTCTAAGCTTCTGTAAACAAAAAATTCTAGATTGACATTTCTTATGAATGGAATCAACATTTCTGTCAAAAGTCAGCTTATTGTCTAACATGGTCCCTAAATATCTATATTCATTGACCCTCTCCACTGTAACAAGGTTAGCTACAGGCAAGGGGTCTTTCCGAAAATCTATTAACATTTCTTTTGTTTTCAATACGTTGAGATCCAGATAGTTTTTCTCACACCAGGAACAGAACTTTATCATTTCACTGAAATAAATAGCATCAGAGTTGGACAGATCTTCAATTGCTGAATCATCAGAATATTTTATGACAGGAGTTTCCTCCGTGCCTCTGCAGTCATTTGTGTACAGTGTAAAAAGAACAGGGGACAGCACTGTACCTTGGGGTGCACCAGTAGAAGTAGATTTTAGAGAAAAGTGGGCAGAATGATAGCGAACGGACTGAGTTCTATTGAGAAGAAAACTTACTATCCAAAGAGTAAGCTTCGGATCAACATCCATGCCTAGCAGTTTGAGGGCAAGGAGATGAGGTTGTATTGTGTTAAAAGTAGAATAGAAGTCAACAAAAAGGATACGAACAAAAGATCCCGTGTTATTCAAATGAAGGAAAGCATTATGAAGGAGAGTTAGGATAGCATCGTCAGTACTTCTATGTGCTTTATAAGCAAACTGAAGAGGGTCAAGCTGTTGTTCAGTGAAAGAAAGAAGATGTCGGAGAATAATTTTTTCAAAGCATTTCATCACTACTGAAGTCAGGGCAACAGGATGGTAATCATTTAGTGCGGCTGGGTTCTTTTTCTTGGGGATAGGACAGACAGTGGATTTTTTCCAGATG
>NC_134906.1:15807654-15810154 GCF_041734735.1 Babylonia areolata | reverse complement strand
AGACTTTCTTACTGGCCATTCAAATCGCTTCAAGAATCGTGTGTAATAATCTTCCAACTAGGTCTTATTCTTCTAGTCTCCAGCTGGATACAGCAAAGTTCAGAGACATGCTAGCCATTGGCTTTTGGAAATTGTGTATATTCATCTCCCAACGAGCTCCTATGTTATACACTTCTGATCTCATATTCAGTCGAATGTAAAAACTCTAATGTCTTCTGGATCCTCCAGTAAATCCTCCTTTTTTTGAAAACGGGGTCAACGTTGAGCACATTGTGAGCGGTCACTGGCCGTTATTTCCAGGCCAGAGCTGTAGGGTTTTTGTTGAGCACAAGACTCCACAAAGTAACCCACTGACTTCTCGTATTGTTCTACACAGAGTTGTTCACCTGCAGGGCTCACAGGGTTGGGTTGCGTACTTCCGGTAGGGCTGTTTACCTTTTTCCGAGCTCTAAATTTTCACAAGTTTTTCGCCAATTTTCGTGTCTATTAGATTTAGACAGTGTTTAGTTCTTGCACAGTTAATGCCCCTTTTTGACCGGAAAACGTGTTTAGGTTCATTTTTGTTCCTCTCCTCCTGAAATTCTGGACTTAAACGAAATTACATCGAAGTGAGTACTTTTACACTTTGCTTACACTGTCGGCCATCGACTTTCCATCTATCTATCATTACTGTAAACCATGGCTTGAATATGATTCATCATGCTGCAATTCAACTTTACCCTCCTGACACTTGTTTTGTATGCTTTCTCATGGAAATTTTTTGTGTTTGATGTTTATATCCCCCGTGTTGACCAAGATGTGAACGTCAACTTTTTTGAAAAAAAAACAGTCATCCGCACTTGCTCATCTGGATTGTGCCTGTTCACTCAAGCTCTTGCAGACAGCTGGAAGAAGAGAAACCTTAGATCTCTGTCGTACAAAAACCAAATTGTGCCCTTATACCTATGTACTCTGTTACTACTACTTTCCTATGCACCTGAGCCAAACCCTGGACCATCGTTTCAACCTACTGGTGGGAATGACTCATATTACCCCTGTGGAACCTGCGACATCTCTGTCAGCTGGTCTGAGAGAGGTGTAGCCTGCGATACTTGTGGTATGTGGTACCACGCTCGCTGTCAAAGCATCTCAACACTGAAATATGAAGAACTTAATCAGGAGGACATCTCATGGCACTGTGACATTTGTGGCAACTGCAATGGGATTACAGCTTTTGACCTTCACAGAGTTGACTGGCCTGACAGTTCCGCTTCATACCATCATAATGATTCCAATATCTCCTCAACAACACCAACTGAAACCACCTTTAAGCCTAACCACATGTCTACTCCTACGAGAGCAAACCAACAGAACAAATCTAAAAATAGACCTTTACGCGTCCTAAACATCAACTTTCAATCTAGTGGAGGAAAACGAGCAGAAACAATCCATCTCATCGACAGTACTAAGCCAGACATTATCATAGCCTGTGAAACCTGGTTTGACAACGAAATCTCCGATAATGAAGCCATCCCTTCTATGTACACTGTATACCGTAAAGACAGAGATAAATATGGAGGCGGTGTCCTGGTGGCTGTCAGATCCAACCTGAAGAGCTTTATTGTCCCAGAGCTGTCTACAGACTGCGAGATAATTTGGGTAGGTGTTAAGCTGCTTGGCAGGAAAACACTCTACCTATGTGCGTTTTACCGCCCCAAGACCGCAGATGTACCCAGCCTTACGAAACTGGGCGAATCACTAGGCAGGGCGGCTAGGATCCCGAACGCATACATCCTTATGGGAGGGGATTTCAACTTTCCTGGTTGGGACTGGAACACTCTGACACTCAAACCTGGTACTAAGTGTGTTGAACTTCACAAAAAATTCAGGGACCTACTACATGACCATGGAATGCAACAATTAGTTCTAGAAACCACAAGAATAGACAAAAAGCAAGGAACCCATAGCATGTTAGATCTTCTTATCACTAACTGCCCACATCTTATCCCTAGGGTTGAAGTCATTCCTGGCTTGTCGGACCATGACATCCCCTATTGTGAATTCTCCTTAAGCCCACCACGTATCAAGCAGACTCCAAGGCAGATCCCCCTTTATGAAAAGGCCAACTGGGAGGCAATGAGAAAGGACATGAAGGACCTGCACTCGGCGTTGGTGACGATGTAAACAACCTCACCACAGAGGATCTTTGGACCAAGTTCAAGAACACCCTCATCACGTCAGTCCAGGCCAATGTCCCCCACAAGACAACGCGTACCAAGGCCTGTAAACCATGGATCACAGCTGACATCCGTAAAATTGCCAAGCGCCATGACAGGGTCTATAAGAGAAAGAAAAAGCAAAGCACTCCTGAACTAGTAATAGAACATGAACAACTCAGAAGACAGAAGCAACGTATGATAAGACGCTCCTACTGGGAAAAAGTCAATAGGTCAGTCGCAGGTGACCCTGAGTCGGCAGAAGGTTCACCCCCGAACAAGCGATTCTACACCTTCGTCAAGCA
>NC_134906.1:15770154-15802654 GCF_041734735.1 Babylonia areolata | reverse complement strand
TTCTGTCCTCTACCAGCTGTTCGAATCATACATGCAGCTGCTCCATGCAATGCACATGAAAACAATTTGACACAGGTATTAACATCAAGAGAGAGAGAGAGAGAGAGAGAGAGAGAGAGAGAGAGAGACAAGACAAAACAAGACAAAATTCTTTATTTCGAGGATAATAGATAAGCACTGGTGTGCTTTTTTTTACATCCAGTCCCCGCCCTGAATCATGATGGGGTCTACACTACACAATACTAAATAGAATTAAAGCATGGTGGTAGTAGAGATACATAACAGAGGAAAACAATCAAAAAAATTGTCAAAAAAATAAATAAATAAAAAAGAAAAGAAAAGAAAATACACACACACACACACACACACACACACACACACACACACACACACACACACACAGAGGGACAATCATGGTGTTAGTAAAATGCGGGGAAAAATGAACAAAATGAAAGAAACAAACACACACCGCACCACAGACCAGAATGGGGGATGGAGGGTGAGGGAGGTTCTCAGTCAACCATACACATTTGACAAACAGTGTCATTAAAATGAACGATTTACATAACATATTATGGCATAAGGTGGGAAAGGCAATGTTTTTTTTAAGGTGGTTGGGCACTGAATGGCGTTGTTTAATTATTTCTGGGAGTGAGTTCCATAGGGTGGCGCCTGAGTGAACCAGACTGGATTTGAACAAGTCAGTTCTTGGGATAGGGATATGGACATGGGGGAGAGGGGGACGGGGTTCTTTGATGAATTTACAGAAAGTTTGTCTATTAATGTTGGTGGTGCATTACCTGTCATAATCTTTTGCATCAAGATTCCTTTATTGTACTCCAATCTACGGATTAGTGGGAGAATATTCGCTTGTCTGAGTCTAAAGGGAAGTCTTTTTTAATGAGTACCAGCTTGAGCCCACGTTTATGAAGATTCTGTAATGCCGGCTTCATGGTGTTCGCACTTGCGGAGTCCCATAGTGTTGATGCATAATCTGTTGTAGACTGGATATACAATTTCCGGGAACGAAGGTCAATAAAATGTTAAGGTTGATTTTGGATAGTTGATGGGTTTTCTGGGGTATATTTTTGCAAAAGGAATTTATGTGGAGAGACAGACAGACAGACAGACAGACAGACAGACAGACAGACAGACCAGACAGACAGACAGACAGGCTGGTTGGCAGATCAACAGGAAGTAGACCTGCAGATATTCTGTGTCAGATAGAGGCAGACGCACAAACCAGTCTCAGACGATCAACACTGATCCCAGCGTTATGCCCCTTTAGAGACACAGACACATGTGCATGATGATTGTTGTGTTCCTTTCACGGCGATCACGGGGAGTAATATCACAAGTTATGTCCCATTTATCTAGCACACGTGGCCAATCTTGCCACTTTCCCGGGCCTGAGGTGTCTGGATAAACAGGGTTTGCGATAGCTCACAGGGATCTCCATTTCTTGATACTCAAGCGTCTTGCTGTTGAATATCTTTCCCGCGTATCTGCTGCGTTGTCACTGCATGGTCACCCAGTGATGGGTTCAAGTTGTGCTTCAATCTGCATTGACTGAATGAAACGCACACATGTTTTCACCTCACTACACACTGACTGAATGAAACACACACATGCTTTCCCCTCCCTATACACACATGCTTTCCCCTCTCTACACACACATGCTTTCCCCTCACTACCGTATACACACATGCTTTCCCCTCACTATACACACATGCTTTCCCCTCTCTACACACACATGCTTTACACACATGCTTTCCCCTCTCTACACACACATGCTTTCCCCTCTCTACACACACATGCTTTCCCCTCACTACTATACACACATGCTTTCCCCTCACTACACACACATGCTTTCCCCTCACTATACACACATGCTTTCCCCTCTCTACACACACATGCTTTCCCCTCTCTACACACACATGCTTTCCCCTCCCTATACACACATGCTTTCCCCTCTCTACACACACATGCTTTCCCCTCACTACTATACACACATGCTTTCCCCTCACTACACACACATGCTTTCCCCTCACTATACACACATGCTTTCTCCTCTCTACACACACATGCTTTCCCCTCCCTATACACACATGCTTTCCCCTCTCTACACACACATGCTTTCCCCTCTCTACACACACATGCTTTCCCCTCCCTATACACACATGCTTTCCCCTCTCTACACACAGATGCTTTCCCCTCACTATACACACATGCTTCCCCCTCTCTACACACACATGCTTTCCCCTCTCTACACACACATGCTTTCCCCTCTCTACACACACATGCTTTCCCCTCACTACTATACACACATGCTTTCCCCTCACTACACACACATGCTTTCCCCTCTCTACACACACATGCTTTCCCCTCTCTACACACACATGCTTTCCCCTCACTACTATACACACATGCTTTCCCCTCACTACACACACATGCTTTCCCCTCACTATACACACATGCTTCCCCCTCTCTACACACACATGCTTTCCCCTCTCTACACACACATGCTTTCCCCTCTCTACACACACATGCTTTCCCCTCACTATACACACATGCTTTCCCCTCACTATACACACATGCTTTCCCCTCTCTACACACACATGCTTTCCCCTCTCTACACACACATGCTTTCCCCTCACTACTATACACACATGCTTTCCCCTCACTATACACACATGCTTTCCCCTCTCTACACACACATGCTTTCCCCTCACTACCGTATACACACATGCTTTCCCCTCACTATACACACATGCTTTCCCCTCACTACTATACACACATGCTTTCCCCTCACTATACACACATGCTTTCCCCTCACTATACACACATGCTTTCCCCTCTCTACACACACATGCTTTCCCCTCACTACTATACACACATGCTTTCCCCTCACTACTATACACACATGCTTTCCCCTCACTATACACACATGCTTTCCCCTCACTATACACACATGCTTTCCCCTCTCTACACACACATGCTTTCCCCTCACTATACAAACATGCTTTCCCCTCACTATACACACATGCTTTCCCCTCACTATACACACATGCTTTCCCCTCACTATACACACATGCTTTCCCCTCTCTACACACACATGCTTTCCCCTCACTATACACACATGCTTTCCCCTCACTACTAGACACACATGCTTCCCCCTCACTATACACACATGCTTTCCCCTCACTATACACACATGCTTTCCCCTCTCTACACACACATGCTTTCCCCTCACTACCGTATACACACATGCTTTCCCCTCACTATACACACATGCTTTCCCCTCACTACTATATACACATGCTTTCCCCTCACTACACACACATGCTTTCCCCTCTCTACACACACATGCTTTCCCCTCTCTACACACACATGCTTTCCCCTCTCTACACACACATGCTTTCCCCTCACTACTATACACACATGCTTTCCCCTCACTATAGACCTTGATCGTTTGAAAAAAATTAAAGTAATTTGCCCTTGATTAAGCCGGAAACAGAATTCGTGGGGAGTCTCTAAAAGCGAAAGTTGCGTGTTCGTCGATTGTACTTGTGTAAATGCTTCACAATGGGTCTGGGGAAAACGGGAGGAAAGAAGTACTGTGTGCAGTGATGGCCTAGAGGTAACGCGTCCGCCTAGGAAGCGAGAGAATCTGAGCGTGCTGGTTCGAATCACGGCTCAGCCGTCGATATTTTCTCCCCCTCCACTAGACCTTCAGTGGTGGTCTGGACGCTAGTCATTCGGATGAGACGATAAACCGAGGTCCCGTGTGCAGCATGCACTTAGCGCATGTAAAAGAACCCACGACAACAAGAGGGTTGTTCCTGGCAAAATTCTGTAGAAAAATCCACTTCGATAGGAAAAACAAATCAAACTGCACGCAGGAAAAAATACATAAAAATGGGTGGCGCTGTAGTGTAGCGACGCGCTCTCCCTGGGGACAGCAGCCCGAATTTCATACAGAGAAATCTGTTGTGATTAAAAAAAAAAAATCAAAAAAAAAATCACATTGCCTGTGGAAGTAGCAAGGATCTCACTGTCTCGGTATCATTGTTACAGCACTTTCTGAAAATGTGCAAGCATTTCCACTTGAAAGAAGTATGTGCTGACAAATGTTGTATAGTGGAAATTCTTTGTCGTGTTTGTTTCTGGGGTACACTAGTCAGTTTTGTACTATGTGTCAGAGATGCATATATCTGTGCTGAATAAATATCACAGCTAAGAATGTGACCAAAAAACAAACAAACCACAGCTAAGAATGTGACCAAAAAACAAACAAACCACAACTAATAATGTGACCAAAAAACAAACAAACCACAGCTAATAATGTGACCAAAAAACAAACAAACCACAGCTAAGAATGTGACCAAAAAAACAAACAAACAAACACACACAAAAAAAAAATCCAGTTGAATGATACAACACTGGTGACTGGAAGTTGAAAAAGACAGGCCAGCTGGTGTACTGTAATTCTCCGTTTTAAAGGTTAAATTGTGCTTTTGGATTCAAACATTAGACAGATAAGTGCGTGAGAAATGAAGACAGTATAATTATCCCTCTTTGAGAAATCAGACCAAAAACATTCTTAAGCTTGGCTGTTGAACTGAAACAAATATATTTTGAAACATAAAGAAATTAATAGTCGATTCAAAATGACACACACCGTGCTTGTTTTGAAGACCTTGTTCGTAAAAAGTGAAGGAATATCATCGCCACAGAGGGTGCGGTCCTTTTCAGTTCACGAAGTGATTCTGAGCTCGCCACGCTCTATGCAATCGGTTCATGGCTGGTATTCGTTGCGATGTCACCTTTTTTTCTTTGAAGTTCGAACAGCACACACAGTACTTCTTTCCTCCCGTTTTCCCCAGACCCATTGTGAAGCATTTACACAAGTACAATCGATGAACACGCAACTTTCGCTTTTAGAGACTCCCCACGAATTCTGTTTCCGGCTTAATCAAGGGTAAATTACTCTAATTTTTTTTTCTAACGAACAAGGTCTATACACACATGCTTTCCCCTCTTTCCCCTCACTATACACACATGCTTTCCCCTCTCTACACACATGCTTTCCCCTCTCTACACACATGCTTTCCCCTCTCTACACACATGCTTTCCCCTCACTACACACATGCTTTCCCCTCTCTACACACATGCTTTCCCCTCTCTACACACATGCTTTCCCCTCTACACACATGCTTTCCCCTCTCTACACACATGCTTTCCCCTCTCTACACACATGCTTTCCCCTCTCTACACACACAGGGGAGAAGGAAGAGGAAAACAGAACAGGTAGAAAACTACCAAAAAATGCAGAGTAGTAGTAGGCCTCCTTCGGTCATGGCTGACCATGGATAGAGTATATCCGACCTAATGTCTAATTGGGCTGTCTGCTTGGACCAAGCAGCGTCGCCTGTGACTGTAGATACCGATGCGATAGAGACAGTCTCTGTCGCAGCGATCACATGTGTAAGCTGATGCTGGTCTGTCGGCTGCCGTCCCTTTTCTGCGAGCTCGCTTTTCTGCTGCAGCAGCTGACAGTTCGTACTCACCAATCTGTAGCTGATTCTTGAGAGTGCTTCTCCATCTGTTGCGGTCATCTGCAAGGTCCTCCCAGGACTCAGTGTTGATCTGAAGTGCCTTCATGTCACGTTTGCAAACGTCTTTGTATCTCAGCTGTGGGCGGCCGATGCTTCTCTGCCCCGTGGCGAGTTCTCCATAAAGGATGTCTTTTGGGATGCGACCATCTACCATGCGGCGAACGTGGCCCAGCCAGCGCAGCTGACGCTGTCTCAGCATGGTATACATGGTCGGGAGGCCAGCGCGAGTCAGGACTTCGGTGTTTTTCACCTTGTCTTGCCAGAAGATGCCGAGTATGCGCCGTATGCTTCTCAGGCGGAATGTATTGGGCCTTTTCTCCTGACGAGCATGTGTGGTCCACGCCTCACTGCCATACAGCAAGATGCTGAGAACGCAGGCGTTGTATACAGCCATTCTTGTCTTCGTGGTCAGCTTGGGATTTGTCCACACTCTTTGTGTGAGGCGGGCTAGCGTTGTGGCTGCCTTCCCGATCCTCTTGTCGATCTTGGTGTCAAGGGAGAGGTTATCGGTGATGGTGGACCCAAGGTAAGTGAATTGATGGATGGCTTCAAGCTCGTTGTCATCAATGGTGATGGCTGGTGGAGATAGCGTGCCTTGGCCTAGGACATTTGTCTTCTTGAGACTGATGGTCAGACCGAAATCTTTGCAGGCCTGGGAGAAGTGGTCCATTAATGACTGCAAGTCCCGCTGGGTGTGGGTCACAACTGCAGCATCGTCAGTAAAGAGCATGTCTCTGATGAGGGCTTCGCGGTCTTTTGTCCTTGCTCTGAGGCAGGCGAGATTGAAGAACCTGCCATCTGATCTGGTCCGCAGGTAGATCCCTTCTTGCGCTGTGCTGAACGCATGTCTCAGGAGAAGAGCAAAGAAGATTCCAAATAGGGTGGGGGCGAGGACACAGCCTTGTTTGACACCACTGCGTATGTCGAAGAGCTTGGAGAGGTTACCATTAAACTGCACTGTCCCTTTCATGTTGGAGTGGAAGGACTTAATCAAACTGTGCATTTTTGGGGGGCAGCCGATCTTTCGAAGAGCCCTGAAAAGGCCGTCTCTGCTGACTAGGTCAAAGGCCTTGGTGAGGTCAATGAATGCGACATACAGGGGCATCCTCTGCTCTCTGCACTTCTCCTGGATTTGGCGAAGGGAGAAGATCATGTCTACCGTGGATCTCTCTGCTCGGAAACCGTACTGTGATTCCGGGTAAACGCGTTCGGCCAGTTTCTGCACGCGAATTAGGAGGACCCGAGCGTAGACTTTGCCTACAATGCTGAGAAGTGAGATGCCTCTGTAGTTGTTGCAGTCGCTCCTTTCACCCTTGTTTTTGTAGAGGGTGATAATCTTGGCGTCCCTCATGTCCTGCGGTACAGCTCCCTCATTCCAGCACTGACAGAGGACTGTGTGCAGAGGATGCAGAAGAGGAGTCTTGCAGTGTTTAATGAGGTCTGGGGGAATTCCGTCACTACCAGGTGCCTGGCCTGATGTCAGGCTGTTAATGGCCTTGCTTTGTTCGTCCTCAGTTGGCTCTGCGTCAAGTTCTTCCATGACTGGCATGCACTTGATGGCATGTAGGGCTCAGTTGGACACCATGTTTTCTGTGGAGTAGAGGTCGGAATAGTGTTCTGCCCATCCCTCCATCTGCTGGCTAGGATCGTTGATTACTTCCCCAGTGGAGGATTTGAGGGGGGCAGTCTTGCTCTGTGTTGGTCCCAGTGCCTTCTTGATACCATCATACATCCCTCGGATGTTGCCTCTTTCAGCAGCATTCTGTATTTCTTCGCTGAGCTCTGTCCAGTACTCATTTGCACATCGCCTGGCGTTAAACTGAACCTTACTCCTGGCGGCCCTGAGGATTTGCAGGTTCTTCTCACTGGGTGACCGTTTGTACTCAGTGAGTGCAGCGTGCTTGGCCTCAATACTGGGAGTCATCTCTGATGATTTGGCCTCAAACCAGTCGTGGGATTTCGCGGTTTTCTTCCCAGAGGTGGCCATAGCAATGCGATGCATGGTGTCTCGTAGCGTTTCCCATCTTTCTGTGGCAGAGTCTCTGGGCTGCAATGCATCGAATTCTCTCTCAAAGGCCTCTGCGAACTGTTCTACAAGGTCTGGCTGAGGCATCTTGGTGACGTCAATGCGAGAGTTCCCTTCTTTGAGCAGTGGAACTTCTTTGGTTGCAGTCTGATCTTGCAGCATACCAGAGAGCGGTCCGTGTCGCAGTCTGCGCTGTGGTAAGAGCGAGTGTGGAGAAGGTTTTTGATGGCAGCTTGTCTTACTAGGATCAGATCCAGTTGGTGCCAATGTTTTGAGCGCGGGTGCCTCCAGGAGACTTTGTGTTGGGGCTTCGTCTTGAAGAAGGAGTTGGCGATGCACAGTTCATGGCAGGTACAAAACTCAAGTAGTCGCTGTCCATTCTCATTCATTTTCCCCACTCCAAAGGAACCGAGACAGGAGGGCCACGAATCGTTGTCTGCACCCACTCTGGCATTGAAGTCGCCCAGGAGAACAAGTTGTTCTGTCCTGGGGATGTTCCTTATGGTTGATGCGAGATTTTCGTAGAACTCATCCTTGGCGTCGGGAGAAGCGGACAGCATTGGAGCATATACGCTGACGAGAGTGACATAGCCTTCGGAGGTGTTGAGGCGGAGAGTCAATAGTCGTTCTGAACCGCCACTGCCTGGTTCGATCATGTTCAGCAGGCTGTTCCTGACTGCAAAGCCTACTCCGTACTCTCTTGGGGCATCAGAGCTCTTTCCTTGCCAGAAGAAGGTGTAGTCCCTCTCCTTTAGTGTTCCTGAGTCAGCCAGCCGTGTTTCCTGCAGAGTGGCAATGTCCACATTTAGTCTCTTCAGCTCGCTGTTTATGACGGCCGTCTTTCTGGCGTCGCTGATGTCTTGCAGATCTTGGGAGAGCCCAGGCATCATTGTCCGGACATTCCAACAGGCCAGTTTCATTGTTGATCCGTTCCTTGAAGTTTTCTTTTTGCCTGGTGTGGAAATTAACGACCTGCTTGTCGGATATTCTCCTAATCTTCATGCACCCATAGAAGAAGGCAGGTCGTGGCGGGACAGCACCTAACTGGCTGGGGGCTGCCCAGCTTGGGCGGGCGGTAATTGTCCAGTGGGACGCGAGGGTCCCTCCCACCGTCAGAAGCAACCCCTGGCGTCGGCTCTACGCCAATTGAGCGCTAACTTATAACCAGTAACTGTTGCTTCACGTGTTGTTCCGACGCTAGTGCTAGTAGCGAAGCTGGAGTGTCCTCTCCAGGTTTTAGGTGCAAGGTGCAAGGTGTCTGTGGATGGATGGACGGATATAAGCCTGGGCAATGTAATATAGAAGACAGGCTGTTGTCCATGCAGCTTGTCCCCCCTCTCCACCTCGCTGACAGATCCAAAGGAACAGCAAGGCTGTTACGTTTTGGTGCCAACAAGGCCGCAGGAGCTGCCGGAAAGTGACAAAGTTTGCCATCCAACCGCCTTAGGGGTCCCACACCGGATTTTCTGTCAGGGTTTACTCTCTTAGCTAGGTGGCCGCAGGTAGCTCTCCACAGCTGGCGCCCTTTGATGGGACATTTAATTCCACCAGGGTGTCTAGCCACCCTCCTCACCATCCTCCTGAGAGGACTGGTGGGGATGCTGGTTTAGTCACCAGCAATTCGACCCTGAGACAGGTAATACTGGGATCCAGGTTACCAGTAGCAGATATATCTATCTGACCTGACCCTGAAAAACAACAACAAAAAAACTTTCCAAAAAATGCATAAATAACGTGCAATTACATTTAACAGTAACAATTCAATAATGATAATAATAATCAGAAACCATTAATAATAATAATAATATAATAATAATAGTGTTTTATTTTTATATAGCGCTATAACACAAGCATAATCAAGCTCTAAGCGCTTTACAATCTAGTAACTAAAGTGAAACAAGAAAGCATATAAAAAGTAGTAGAAACATAAAACAGAATCATTAATATTATAAAAACACAATGCATAAAACTCACAAAGTAACATACTATCAATATTACAACTGTTACACTCCAACACTCACACTAACACCCACGCATAGACACACACATGATTAAACGGCTGAGATGACAGCAATTTTCACTTAAAATACATATATGTAAAAAGGAACATAATTGTAATCTGCATGCCACAGATTTTGTAAAAATTGTAAAATAAAAATTTTTGATAGAAAAGGTAAAAGGGATAAAAATCGGGTCATTCTCCCTTTCGAACCACACCACCACCATCCATCTACCCACCCCCATTCTCTCTACTCTCCCATCACACACACTCACATTGCAATGGGCCTGGGACAACAGCACTATTTGAGTTATGACAAGTATTTTATAAAGAGATAAGTTTTAAGATTTACTTTCAAGGTAGATAGATGAGTTGTTTGTCTGGGAGTAATAGACAGAGAATTCCAAGTTGTTGGGCCGAAGACGGAAAATGACCTCTTTCCACAGGAGTTAAGGAAGTATCAGGGAACATTTAGCTGGGAGGAATCAAGAGATCTCAATGTTCTGTTTGGCACGTACGGGTTAACAAGTTCAGAATACCACAATTCTGAAGTACATTAAAGGAATGTAGAAATAGGGCTATGAACTAAAGCCTGTGAAAGTTAGACCATACGAACCTCGTCAGAAATAACTTTCCAAAAATCACCTGCAGAATAGTTATTCTCTTTGAAATACTTGGGCAAGAAGGTACGTAACGGCTGACATTGAAACAAACAATGATACAAGCTGAACTGCTTACCACAGATACAAGTAACACTTTTATTATAATTTGTCTTCAGCGCATCAAGTTTTATACGGAAGAAAGTAGAGGTTATTAATCTTGAAAAGCAAGCTGATGGATTCGTTATCTTTTCTTTAATAACATTCTCGGGGAATAATGTCCCTTTATGTTTCAAAAACTTTTCCTTCCATCGGTTATAAAATCGACCGCATGCTGATTTTTCTAACAAAGCGTATGCCTCTTTTACGGAAAAACGGACATGTATTTTTGTTGATTCTTCTGAATCTTGTGCTCCTCTTTTAGCTGCTTTATCGGCAGTTTCATTGCCATAAATGACCACATGAGAAGGCACCCAACAAAAACTGACATCAGTCCCTTTAATCCTCAAACAATGTACGAAATGATTTGCCTCAATAACTAAGTCAGGTCTTGTTTCAAGGCTAAATAATTCTAGAGCATAAAGTACTGATTTGGAATCAACAAAGAATGCTATTTTCCAGAAAACTATTTGATGGCTCACTAAGCAGTTCAGAGTTTGCATAATAGCAATTAGCTCAGCCGTGAATATGGAAAGATGTTTTCCAAGAAAGTAAGATTTTTCAACTTTAAAGGCCCCAAAGAATATAGAAAGCCGCACCAGCATTTTTGTCATCAAGAACAGATCCATCTGTATATACATGGAGATGATTCTGATATTTTTCTGCTAAATGAATTCTGGTAGTACTTGTCGTGATATTGATGTTTTCTTCCTTTTTTGTTTCAGAATAACTGATATAAAAATCTGCTTTCAATGTTTCCCAAAAAGGAACAGGAGTATGATGTGGTTTTGCAGCTAACTCTTTCATTTTAACATCAGATTCTTTTAACAAATTTGAAACGTAAGTTGCAACTGTTTCTTGTGATGAAATGGCTTTAGCTCTTTTAGGGAAATCAATGTCAGATCTTACTGTCAGTTCGTCAGCGTGTGTGTGTGTGAGTGTATGTGTGTGTACGTGTGTGTATGTGTGTACCCGTGCGTGTTTGTGTGTGTGCGTGCGTGCAGTAAGGAAATGTACTGAATCTTCAGATGAACATTCCAAACGTAACCAGTCATGTTAACCGCCATTATGAAAATATTGCTCGTGAAGCCCAGTTCTATTGGCCAAACATCATGGGCGAGCAATAATGTTTTGATATTGTTTGGGGTACCTGCTGTTGCGCTGAGTTAGAATTTTGCACCCATATTTGACATGTGGGATATTGGCGTCAGTGGCGACTGGTGCTGAGCCCGCCACACAACTGTGTAGTTTTGACATCTCTGTCTTCATTTTCAGTGTACCATTTTCATGTTTTTTATCCCCACCGGCCCTTACAATGACGGCGAACTTATGTATCATTCCTCAGATTTCAGACCATACAACAGGATCAGTTCTATTTTTGTGTAAAATAAAGAAAACATCAACCTTCCTATTCCTTTGGACTCAGCGAGGAACATGCATCATGGCCACAATTGTGGTTTCTGTAACGCAGTTTTTGTTTTGTTTTGTTGTTTTTCCGTGACTGGCTTGTTTGCTTGGTGCCAAGCCCCAGCCTGTGGGACTCTTTGTGTGCTGTCTGCCCTTTGACCTGTCCCACTTTGGTGGCCCTTTCAGGAGCTGATGCTTCCACCGACATACCTCTCGGGGTCATCGTGACACACACCTCCTGGCAAGTCAGGGTGTTGATTCAACCGACATACCTCTCGGGGTCATCGTGACACACACCTCCTGGCAAGTCAGGGTGTTGATTCAACCGACATACCTCTCGGGGTCATCGTGACACACACCTCCTGGCAAGTCAGGGTGTTGATTCAACCGACATACCTCTCGGGGTCAACGTGACACACACCTCCTGGCAAGTCAGGGTGTTGATTCAACCGACATACCTCTCGGGGTCATCGTGACACACACCTCCTGGCAAGTCAGGGTGTTGATTCAACCGACATACCTCTCGGGGTCATCGTGACACACACCTCCTGGCAAGTCAGGGTGTTGATTCAACCGGGAAGAAAAAAATCATTTGGAAATGTTTGTTGCTTAAAATTCTTTTTATAAAGCCTGCATCGGCTGTCAAGACTGACCAACAGCTGGGGCGTGACTCTACTGATCCCATGTTGTGTGTTGAACGGTGTGCCGTTTACGTCTTTGTAAGCAACATACAGGAGCTTGTTTTTCTTCACACAACTGAAAGCTTTAGAAAAATCCATAAATGTGAATAATCAAATAAGATAAGAAGTCCACGTGGTTTTGCTATGTATTTTCATGTGTGACTGCATAGTAAACATGTACTGATAAAACTTTCTGGAATCCAGTATTAGCACGACCTTCAGGAATATTTTAATCATAGAATAGAATGAAATAGAATAGGATAGAATACGTCTTTAATACCAAGTGTACCGGGAGTCACAATGAGGAATACTGGGTGGGAGTGGGTGGGGTGGGGGAATAGTACTGACATAAAAAAGTAAGAAACATAAATGGAAAATCATATACAAACACAGATAGTCGGATTCTGGACACATATATGACACAGAATAGTAGCAGAAACATTCCAGTCTTTTCTTAGTAACTATCTTTACTGATACCATTTTTTTTTTAAAGTAAAAAAAAAAGTATGTGGAAGCACCCTCAGTTTATTGCTGACCTTTTTCAGGAACAATAACTGCGTTTGTCCAGCTTTAAGGACAGTCGCCACTTTGGTGCACAAACTCAAGTATATGACTTCTCTCGTAATGAACAACCACCCCCAAAACAACAACAACACTAACAACAAACAACAACAAGCAAACAAACAAACAAACAACAACAACAACAAAAAACAACAACAACAACTGTACCCCACGAGTTTTTTTCTTTTCAGTTTCAGAAATACCGTGGTTAAGATCCCATGTGATCATACTTCCATTATGAAGCAACTGTGCAATTTATGATCATACTTCCATTATGAAGCAACTGTGCAATTTCACTGAGTACTGATAAATATCTAAATGATAGTTTGGACGGTTGCGATTATAAAAAAAAAATCAAAAAAATCGTGATACTGAAATACTGGTTGTGGGTTTTATCATTGTCAGGAAAACTGTCCTCTGGAAGATGGTGAGTTTTAAACCGGCACTTCATTCAGATTATTCAAAATGAGTGTGTTGTTTTCTTCTTGATTTATTTTACAGAAGGATTTAAGTCAGCGCCTTTGAGAGTGCACACACACACACACACACACATACACACACCCGCGCGTGCGCGTACACATATGCATGCAAACACCGTGTGATACGCACGGTTATATTCACGCGCGCATGTACTACACAGAGACTGAACACACTTTTCACTTGCATATGCAAGTCCACATTCCTACGTGCTCGTGTGTGTGTGTGTGTGTGTGTGTGTGTGTGTGTGTGTGAGTACGAGGTTTATGCACGCTCTCGCTTGCGATGTGTGTGAAGGGGCACGGAGCGTGTCATGAAAACCGTGTGGTGGCACTGACCTGTTCATGTCAGCTCAACTCGCATCTCGACAACTGCGACAAATGTGAAATAAACAGAGCAGAATTTCACTTTTCCAGCTAGCTGTCTCTGCCTTTCTGTCTGTCATTCTGTTGGCTCAACAATGTCACCACACACACGCACTGTGCACACACACAAACTCTGGCAATCACACGCACGCACGCATGCACACACACACACTGGCACACGTGCATGCACTGCAGCCGACACCAGCACTGGCACACACACTGACACTGACACTGTGACACACATACACACACACTGTCACACACGCACACATACCCACCGCCACAAACACGCACACACACAACACACACACTCGGCACAGCCCCGGGCACTGACACACGCTGTCAAGCTGGACACTACACCTGACGCCACGCCGCCGCCGGAAAGACACACACGCATGCACACCGGCACACACACACACACATATACTGTACAGACACTCGCGCCGTCACGGTGGCACACACACACTGACACACATCAGTACACACACGCACACACAATCACACCGCCTTGACGGACACACCAACCACACGGACACGAAAACACATCCTAAAGTCATATCTCAGCGCAGTATGTATATTTCTGGGCTAAGTGGGACTGATGCACGTGCTGTATGCACGGACACTGACGCCGCCGGAACACACACCAGAATTAACTGCACACGTCAGAATTTATGTTGTATGGCTTCTGACAACGAAGACCCACGCAACACTGATCAGTGAAAACGACGTCCAACTATTTGGCGGGTCATGTTTTCGAACGGATGGAGTTGTATTCCGAATGATATGGCAAAATATGAATGCACTTAGGAGTGCGTCTTTTATTTTTAAGTGCATTCAGTTTGAGAGTGAGCGCGTGCGCACACCCACCCACCCACGTTCATCTGTAACATCATCGCTCACAGTCCGACTGTGAGTGAACAGACGTTAAACTCATTCTGAAACGCACGCCCACGTGCATGCAGGACTGACGCACACGGCACTCACACCTTTCTCCTTTTCCCTCACTTTATTTTGTCGTCTGATACCACTTCAGTTTTAGTTAGGTGGAACTGGAGACTAGAAGTCGGTAACTGAAATCATTCCTGAGAAGACCACGAAAACGGCACCGACACACACACACACACACACACAACACACACACACACACACACACACACACACACACACACACACACACACACACACACACACACCGTGGGCAGTGTTGCCGCGGTTACAGGTTGGCAACGTAAACGTCAACCCGTTCCAGAGCCCATCCTTTGAATATTTTTACTTTTTCTTTTTAATTCAGCAACTGTGACAGCAGAAAACGTTTGAACGGATTAAAAAAACAAACCAAACCTGATGGCACCTGCGAAGATATTCTTGATAACCTCAGAAAAGTTTGCATGTCACTGTCCACATTGATGCTTACACTTTACTTTCAAGCTACCCGGATATCGCAGTGCTGTTGTTGTGGAATCTCGGGACGTCAAAAGCGGGGAAACTGGCAAGTCTAAAACTGACACAAAAGCAAAAACTGACACGAAAGCAAACTGCTCAATGTTCAAGCTGTAAATGGAGTTATACAGACAAGCGTTTTTCTACAGACAGTATGTGATTTAGAATTTGAACATAGAATTTATAGAACAAGCTGTGTCGCTCTTTGCCTTGACTTTAGAAGGGAGAAATGACCCGGAAAGTTGAGAAACATCTGCCATCCCTAGCCTCGCTTTTGCCATCGTGACGTCACAAGTCAGGGCGGCCCATTCAAGCCGACAGAGAGAGCAGCCAAACAAAAGAAGACATTTTGCAAAAACTGGACAAAGTGTGTGTAGCGGTTACTGTGATTTATCATTGATCTCGGACTAATTTTGACAGGAAGATGGGTTGATATGGTTAGAAGAGGAATCATCCAAACGTGTAGAGAGGAAATCTGAAGAAAAAGAAGCGAACACGCGTCGTTCAAGGTGAGTTTTGTGTGCCTTGTTTACATTTGGGGCTCGCTCGCGCAGCCATGGGAGCTGGTTCACTGTGAAGGCCTTGTTCTCTCTTCACTCCGCTCGGCTGGGGGTGGCTCTGAATGTCAGTCGTCAAACTTTCAAAACATTTCTGGATATTCTTTCCTTCTCACACACACTTTCAATTGATGAATTTGATAAACCAGCACATGCAGTTGCAGTGTTTTTGTGTGTTTTTCCTTGAAGTGAAAGCTGAAGGGAATCATTCTGATCAACTAGGAAACTGATGCGCAGAGATGCCATGTCGTTTAGTGCACAAACTGCTGTTCACTCAATGTTATTAATTTTTACCCAGTCTTAGTGAGTAGATTTAGTAACTCATTCAATCACAAAACCGTCGTTCTGTGTTAAAACAGAATTTGTATCGTGTGTGCGTGCGTGTGTGTGTGTGTGTGTGTGTATGTGTAGTGGCGAAGGGAGAGGAAAGCGTGGAGGGAATGGGAAAGGGATGGTGAGGGAGGGAGGGGGAAGGTGAGGGTTACTTTTCCAACACACAAATTCATGACATGTATGAATTAGTGAATCAGTTTTGGTTACTACAGTACTAGTAGAAAAAGGAAATTTAGTCTGGAAAAAGACCCTAACGTTTTGCAATGCCACTTTTTAAGGGACATTGGCTGTATTCACATTTCTTCCCCAGACTCTGTGTGACTGGAGGAGTGAACATCTTTGCCTTGTGAACACTGCTCATTCCGTCTTGAGGGGAAAAAATTGTGGATATTGCCAAATACATGTTTACATATAATAAAATGATTATTGTATGGGTCTTAAGGATAAGTTGTAACAATTAAAATTGATTACAATTGTATTCCAAACTTTGTTAAATTGTTTTGCATGTAAGTGGGTTATGATTGTTTTATTTTGATATAAATTACTTGTCAGTTCCAGTTATTCATTATTGCACAGTTTCTAGCTTCATGTATGTGAGTGTGTTCATGTGTGTGTGTGTGTTTGTGTGTGTGTGTGTGTGTGTGTGTGTGTGTGTGTGTGTGTTTATAACTGACACTAGTTAAATCCTCATTTCTTGAGTGTTGTGTCTTTATTTAAACACAAACGCATGCACACATGCGTACACAATGTATGCTCAGATACTCATGAATGTGATCACGCAGTGTACGCACACATGCATGTGTGTGTGCACGTACACACACACATACATACATGTATACTGTACACACACTACCGCACATACAATTAAGTGAAAAGGATCCACATAAGCACACATGTGCAGTTGTTTTATGTAATACATGAATTAGTACTCACACAATAACATAAATATTTTCTCTCTTTCTCTCTTTCAATTTCATGCACACACACACACACACACACACACACACACACACACACACACACACACACACAGAGTCTCTCTCTCTTTCTCTTTCTGGTCTCTCTCTCTCTCTCTCTCTCACACACACACACACACACACACACACACACACACACACAGAGTCTCACTCATGTATACACATGCATGACTGCACACACTTCTGTTGAATTCCTATTGTTTATAGCCCAGCCACCCTCAAAGTCAAAGGTTTATAAAAAAATAAAATAAAAAATTTAAGGTTTTCTACTTCATACTGCATTCATCACAGTCAGTGTTGTATCTTGGATTGTTTGTTGTTTTTATTTTTTTGGTATCATTGTCATTAGACATTATTTTATCTCATTTTCTTTAGACTTCAGATTTCTTTGAGAGCATGCTATTTTCTTTCACAGTAATTTTTGTTACTACTTTCTTGGTATGTTCAAGTTGAAAATGGGGTGGAGTTGGTACCTGGTGAATGACTGAAACAGATTCTGCAGGAGTTCAGATCAAACAAATCAAATCAAATCGATGTTATTTATTGCCCAGCAGACTGCAGATTGGCCATTTTAGGGCTGACAGCCCATCAGTTCTAAGAATCGCTGAAAGAGAATCAAAAATAAAATTTAAAGGTTAAAAATCAAAACAACATTCTGAAGATCAGTTTACCCATGTCTTGTTGAGTCCACATGAATTTTAAGTCAAGTTAAAAAAATATTGATTTCCTTCTGGAAATGAAAAAGAGCATTCTGGGGGACATCTCAAAACAAGATGTTCATGGAGCTGGCTGTAAAAAAAAAATTGATCTCATTCAGATCCCAGCAGTCATTCAAATGTTTTATGCAGAGAGGCTGGTTGCATGGCATACACTATGGAGCTTCTTTTCCTTTCAGGATGAATATGTCAGATAAAGCCTGCAGAAGACTCAGAGTCCACAGCAGAACACAGTATAATAACGCTTTGGTAGAGCATAGACATTTCTCTCTCAACACCATCCAGAACTGCAAGGAATAAGAGTAGCAGCTGGTACCCTTGGTATCATACAACTAAACTCTATAGGAAGTGTTTTCTGTTGTTGTTTTTTAAATTTGGGTTTTTAAAATCTATTTTTGGGCCTTGTTCTGTGTTCTGCGTTCTGCGATCAGCCAGCAGTTGATTTACTCATGGGAGGCAGCCAAGGCCACTTTGCCCAATGCTGCAGAAATTGCGGTGACTGAGCTTGCCTGTACAACCTCCTCATCCAGTTTGTTCCAGTCTGCTACTGTTCTGACAAAGAATGAGCATTTATACTACTCTGAACTTGCCTGGAGGACTTTGTAGCCACAGTTGTTGTTGTGCATGTGCTTGGCGATGATGTTGGCTGCCACGTGGTCTGTGTAAGTCTTCATTTTGATCTTCCTCTTGGTTTTGTCTGCAAGGGTCAGGAATTCCTCAGGTGATACAGCTGGAACCTGGCCTTCTATCTCTTTAAAGAGTATGACAAGCCTTTGTTGCTTCCTTCGCTCTTGTAGTGTGGGCAAACCTAGCTCCTGGAGCATCCGGGTGACACATCCTGGGTCTTGTGACTTGTCATCCCTCCTTATGAAGCATGCTGCCCGTCTCTGCACTTGCTCATGTCTGTTCTGATCTTTTGCTTAGTACGGGTTTCAAACAGTGGCTCCATAGTCTAGGACAGATCGAACGAGCGAAATGTAGGCTGTACGGTGGCACTCTTGCGGACAGCTGCCCAAGTTTCGTCAGAGGAATCCAAGCGTAGAGCTTGCCTTCTTGCAGATGTTTGTAATATGTTTGGACCATTTAAAGTCTGCTGAAATCTGTATTCCCAGGCAGGGATTTTGATCCAAATGTTGGAGGATTCCCCATCAAGTTTGTAGTGGAAGGACGAGCGGTGTTTTGTTCGAAGAGCATAACATTTTTTTGCATTAAACCTTATTCCCCATTCTCCACCCCTTCTTCTAACTTGACAAGGTCTTCTTGGAGTGAGATGTGGTCCTGGAACTGGTGTATTTCTCGGTACAGTAGGCAATCGTCGGGAAACAGTCGTACCCTCCAGTTAAGTTTTGTTGTCATCTTTCAAGTTCTTCCATTTTTCTGCCATGGGTACAGATATCATGCAGCCTCCACATATAGATGCAGCATGGTAATAAGAAAGTTGACTGGAATTTCCGTGGAGAATATGAAGTAAATAGTTACAACTTGAAAATTCTTGAATATCATGCGTATACAAAGTAAATCTCTGCATTCACCTGGTCTCATTGTGTGTGTGTGTGTGTGTGTGTGTGTGAGTGTGTGTGTGTGTGTGTGTGAGTGAGAGAGAGAGTTGGCATTTTATCAACAAATGGTGTAAATATATATATATATTATAAATTTAAAAAGTATGAGAACCAAACATTATATGACAATAATTGTGAATGTTCTCAATTCTAGTGATCACTTTTTTGATGTGATGGTAATAAGCAAGATGAGAAGTTAGAAGTAAAAACTTGACAGGGTTTAGGTTTTTACATCTAGTTTTCATCAAAGTACTTGGTATAGTGATTGGCCATGGTGATACATTGATAGCATGATTCATACTGAAAGTCAGGTCTATGGCCAAGTTCAGAACATGGCTTAATTATAATATGAATAATGTTCAGATTTACTGATCAACACTGCAGGTGTCTGTATCATCTATCTTTCAAGTCTGGTTGACACTATAAAAAAAAAGCAAACTTATAACCTGAAAGATACATGGGTGAAGAGGATAAGTCAACTGCATAGTTTGTGGTCCCAGTTTTCCCTACTGAACCCACAGCATACTTGCCATGGGACAAAAAATCCCAACTCTGTTGGGGCTCAAACCTGCTCTCAGCCATCATCCACAGCACTAACCACTTCACCGCAGTGTTGGGGCTCAAACCTGCTCTCAGCCATCATCCACAGCACTAACCACTTCACCGCAGTGTTGGCTCAAACCTGCTCTCAGCCATCATCCACAGCACTAACCACTTCACCGCAGTGTTGGGGCTCAAACCTGCTCTCAGCCATCATCCACAGCACTAACCACTTCACCGCAGTGTTGGCTCAAACCTGCTCTCAGCCATCATCCACAGCACTAACCACTTCACCGCAGTGTTGGCTCAAACCTGCTCTCAGCCATCATCCACAACACTAACCACTTCAACGCAGTGGCTGGTAATCTTCATCATAATTGGAACAGTGATTAATCATGGAAAGATCAAAAGCGTTATAAGTAGTGAAATGTCAAGGTCACAACATGGCATAAAGGAAAATATGAAGTGTGTGTGTGTGTGTGTGTGTGTGTGTGTGTGTGTTAATATCAAATAATGTTGAAAAGTTTGGTTCTTATGTACGTTTTGATTATAGTATTGTATGAATGATTTATGCCTGTCCTCTTACTGTGCTCATCACATGTGTATGATTGCAACTATTGTCTGTGAGTCTTTCACTGTCTTAGTATTTAAGCATTATGTATTCATACTGAATGACTGTGATTGTGTGAGAATGTGATAATTGCATTTGTATGGTTGTAATTATTGAATGTGACTTGTGAGGTTCCCATCAACTATGCTTTTGTATATATATATAATTATAAATCATATTATTTGGCTGTGATTTTCAGGCATAGTTTGCGTAGCATACACGACTTGTGTGAATTTCTTTTGTTGAGATAGTTAACCTGATTGTTACCCACTTTACAGATGGCTCTGTAAGTGTTGCTCAGATTTTGATCAGTGAAATGAGTGAAATTTTGTGACAAACACTGTTGGTGTCTGTTTCTCTCTGTGGTTTGTCATTGACACTTGGGTGTCGTAAGATGTATGTATCACTATCAGCATCAAGATCGTATATATATATATATCCTCCCATCCGAAAGAAATGTTTTAGATTTTAGTTGTTCCAGTTTAGATCATTCTTCTGTTCCTGTGGTATGTTTGTGTCAAACTCAGTCTTCGGTGTCAGCAAATTCATTGGGCCATTGATGAAGGGACTGATGGCAGTCATCATCGCTCCAAGAAGACTCGGAATCTACAACTACACTGACAGTTGTTAACATCCAACAGTGTGTTCCTTTTCTTGTGTTGCCAGTCATGGAGTGTAAACCTCAATTTTGAAGCGATTGTGGTTGTCAGTGGTCAGTGGAAGGCTTAGTGAATTGAAGGAAGTTGATGGTGTTTGTGTATGCTATAACTAAGTATTTATAAGCGACACCATTTAAAACACCACTAAAGTGCTTCGGCGGAACTCCATGGTTCTCTCTCTCTCTCTCTCTCTCTCTCACAGACACATTGCCTTCTCCCATCAAAATTCCTCCGTTGAAGCGTGTTTACATTTCATAAATGAAAGGAGGAGCTCCGAGCGGTGCCTGGCTCAGCCCTCAGTCACGTGTGTGCCAAGATGGCTTTCAGCAAGGTGTGAACCTGCCTTTACCTCAACTCACCCCTGCTGCTCTTACAACGGAGTGAAAGGGCTTGTGGAGGAAAGTGATACAAAAGCCACTGGGCGACTGGGGCGTCATGTGGCAGTGAGAACGGCAGAGAAAACGGAGCAGACAGTGTCTGTCTTCAATCAAAGCGTCGCTAAAACTGTAAAAAGTGTAAACGAAATGCGAGTTAAAGGTAGTTTACATGATTTCCTTTCTTTTTACGCCCAAAATCATCGCACCTATTTAAACGAAATCTTTCAAGTGTTCTGCATTGGAGGTGCATGAAAAATGACATGTTCCGTGTAGTCGACCCTCTTAATCAAGAAATAGTCACAATACTATGCGAAATGACCCATGACATGAACCCCAACTGACCCTTGTCGTCTCGAACCGCGCGGCCATGTTTTTTGTGTACATTTTCATGGGTCGCGTGCCGCCGGGCAAAAACGGTAAGAGCAAGGTGGCTGCACGTTAGTTTAGTGACTGAATGCGCATCAAAACCGAGTAAAATAACGTTCAAAATAGAGTCGAAAACCACTGAAAACAGGTTACATCTAGGAATGGTAGAATCATTTCATCTGCACAAAAAATGCCCGAAAAATAGATCCTTGAATTAAGGACGCTAAAATAGGACTTTGCCTCTTTTTACCAAATCAGGGCGGTTATTGTTATTATTAATATTATTATTTTTATTTTTTTATATTTTTTTTTAACCGATCCGGAACAGGGTACTTAACGAAAACAGAACATAGTTGTGAACTTTTCTGCATCACATCTATGTTGTAGTTTTCAGTGGTCAGATGTACTTAAATAAATTTGTTCCTGACCTTAACTGTCGTAGGAACAGGGTATGAGTAAAAGTAGCTTTGGAAGCGGGGGATAAATACAGTGGCTGTTTCACAGACAGCACAAGCAGCAGCACTCAGCAGCAGCAGCAGCAGTAGCAGCCGTTTGAACAGTCTCGTCACTTTCCCCGTCCGCCCGTCTACGCGGCCTTCAGCTGAGAACTAGGCCTACAAGTCTGGCATCTTATCTCCCGCTGCGGCCTGAGTGGAAGCGCGCAATTCATGATGGATCGGAACACCGGTGTACAGCTGCCGCGTTTCGTTGTAGGCGGCGGACTGCGGTTCGAATTGTTTGAACGTCAGACATCAAGTTGTGGCGGAGGGATGGCTGGCCAGGTTGGAACAGGGAGCGGTTTTATCAGTTAAATAGCAGCAGCAGCAGGCAACAGGAACAACTCACGTTCATTACACACACGTACGCACGCATGTGGAATTATTGATAATTTATTAATTATGGGTGTTAGCCGGCTCAGGACTCAGACTTGACTCAACAACAGTAGTGAATTCAAATCTCTCGAGGCACCCAAACAAAATTTGGCATACTCAGTGCCCACCAGTCCTTCATGTGTTGCTCTGAAAAATCCAAATGAAAAACATAAAATAATAATAAAGATAATAATTCATAACTTTTCTATGGCGCGATATCCAGTACTGATGTTGCTCAAAGCGCCTTACATCATCCAGATAGATATAAACATAACATAAAAACATTACGACAGCTTTGTCAATTCAGTGCGTTCACAGAACGAATCAAAACGCACGATTCATCAAACAATATTTAAAAAATCAAGTAAATAATGCTTCAAAACGAAATACATTCCATAAAACACACATTTCATAACGCGCACACACACACGCACACGCACACGCACACTCACACACACACAGAGACGCGCGCGCGCCCAGACACATTAAACATATCAAAACAGGACTGATTACATGGGTATTAATTAAAATATCTCTAGCATAAAACTCCAAGTGGCGAACAGACTTTGGACTATCCATTGTGCTGAGTACCGAAATGTTTGCGGAAAAGGTGCGTTTTCAGTTCTAGTAACTTAAGGGACTGGACATCAGGAGCTGAGGGACGATGGTAAATAATTCCAGACTTGGGGTACTTGAGCCCAAAAAGACCTTTTCCCTTATGTGGTAAAAGTGGATTGTTTTTTTTGCATATTTTAGCCATGGTTGGTATCAGTGTATAGTTAAAAATGTTGGTACTCCCTCTCCCTTGTCTCAGTCAAATCCCACCTCTCTCTGTATGGTTATTATATAAGTATCATCCTCGCCGGCTACATAAGTTAAGGATAACTAATGTTCTGCTATGTGCGTCGACCTAAAGCACGAATGATCAGACTAGTGTCAGTTTGAGGGAACTTGAGGTGGATGTCTGAGTTATGTAACTTTTGCAGTGACCCCAGATGTAATGTCGTTGAAGTCAGAAGCAGGCAGTGTACTGAATTTTGTCACGTCACCCGCCAGGAAGAGGGCTGGCAGACAATCCTGTCTTCAGCAATAAAGCGCCAGACGTCCTAATCAGCACACGTCTAATCAGTTTAGTCGTGAACACAGCTAACAGCTCACAGACATGATAAACGGGCAAAGCAAGGTCGGAACCTCCCATCCCTACCAACCCACCCAGTACAAGTCTTGCTCTTTACGTCAGACCATAAAAGGAAGCAAGGTATCACACATTGAATCTCACTGTCGGGCCTGCTAGAACTCTGCTGTAACTCAGCGAAGCTGTACGGCAGGACAATTGGAAGTCTGGATGCGCCGAAATGTTCGGTACACGATAAAAAAGCGAACGATGCGTTCAGTTCTCAGGACTTCCCTCTTGAAACGACAGAACAGCCAGGACAACACCTCTCTTCAGACAGCCAGGACTGACTTCTTGGAATGTCAGAAGGACCTTACATCCGGAGAGACGTCCAGGGCTCCACCTCCTTGAACAAGGAGACTAAGACCCAAGTCCTGATTAACTTGACCTAAAGGGCACCCGCCAGTTGGTCATTAAACACAACTCTGCGCTCGCACAGTTGGAAAAAGGCAGAAAATTAGAGGCCCGCAAAGGCAGAAGACACTCAATATGGCGATCTTTCACTGTTGCAAGTCATTATTCCGATCAGTTTCTGCTTGGAAGAGAATATATACTTGCAGCACTGACAATCTCATTTTATATCCGACCTTCATCTCGGACCTGTGACTTTGACAGACGAGTTATTTGCACAGGGCACGGCGAGGCAGAGAAAGGACGGCGGAACGAGACATTGAATAAAGCAGAGTAACGACTTGACGGACAGATAACGAACAGCGGGTTTCAACCCCGCTGAGACACAGGGACAGGGAGATAGTAGCAAAGCGAAGATTTGAAGGTCTCTCCTGGCTGGAGCGGCCCCAAACTGCCGAATTTAAAATTAGCCAAGAGTCTCCCTTTTCAGTCGACACCCAGGGACAGTGGAAGAGAGAGTGGTGGAGAAGAAACTGTGAGGGGTGGTGACCATCGGTTTTATCAAGTACACCTGGAAGGAAGCTGCAGGATGTCCTCATCATTTGTCAGCGGCTCACCCTTCACTGACTGATAATTATATGGCGCTAACTCACTCAGAGCGGATGGTACCATACAACTACAAGGTCCCCTATTTCTGTGCTGGAAGTGATGGTCTGCATAACAAAATTTTTTCGTGGTGTTGGTGTTCCCTCTCCACCCCCTACACCCCCATCCGACCTTTTATTGCACTTTGGCTCCATGTTGTGAGCGTTAACAGGTCTGATTCACAGTTCTGTCATGTTAAAAGAATCGCTTTGCTTACAGTTTATGTTGAATATTCTGGCCAACTAATTTATGACATGTAAAGTGGCCCAGAACGTCGAAGACACGCAATATTGAAAAACAACAAAAACAGCTGCATTTTCATTGTGTATGCCTCTTTGTTTTGTTCGTTGAGGTAAAGATTATTAGAAGATCAGTCAGTTAAATAGAAAGGAATATTAAATTTGTCGTCAGAATAAATTCAACATGTACGGAATAGCCATATGGAGGAGTCGTTTAAACTAGAAATATCGGCATGTGACTGTTTACCATGCACTGACATTCACAACGGTCATGGACTGCATGGGGGAAAAGAAGAAAAAAGAAGAAGAAAGTGACTTGTACTTGGTGTGCATGTGTCCAAAATGCTACATTGTCGCCTGTTTTAATACTTGTTTCTTATTTTTACATTTTATTCATCAATAAAATTTATTATTTCACACACACACACATCCCCCCGCCCTCCCCCCAAAACACACACACATCCCCCCGCCCTCCCCCCAAAACACACACACATACATCCCCCCGCCCTCCCCCCAAAACACACACACACACATCCCCCCGCCCTCCCCCCAAAACACACACACACACACACACATCCCCCCGCCCTCCCCCCAAAACACACACACACACATCCCCCCGCCCTCCCCCAAAACACACACACACACATCCCCCCGCCCTCCCCCAAAACACACACACACATCCCCCCGCCCTCCCCCCAAAACACACACACATCCCCCCGCCCTCCCCCAAAACACACACACATCCCCCCGCCCTCCCCCAAAACACACACACATCCCCCCGCCCTCCCCCCAAAACACACACACATCCCCCCGCCCTCCCCCAAAACACACACACACACATCCCCCCGCCCTCCCCCCCAAACACACACACACACACATCCCCCCGCCCTCCCCCAAAACACACACACACACATCCCCCCGCCCTCCCCCAAAAAACACACACACACGCACACATCCCCCCGCCCTCCCCCCAAAACACTCACACACACACATACACACACATCCCCCGCCCTCCCCCCAAAACTCTCTCTCTCACACACACACACACACACACACACACACACACACACACCCCGCCCTCCCCCCAAAACACACACACACACACACACACATTCCCCCGCCCTCCCCCCAAAACACACACACACATCCCCCCGCCCTCCCCCCAAAAAAAACACACACACACACACATCCCCCCGCCCTCCCCCCAAAACACTCACACACACACATACACACACATCCCCCGCCCTCCCCCCAAAACTCTCTCTCTCTCACACACACACACACACACACACACACACACACACCCCGCCCTCCCCCCAAAACACACACATACACACACACATCCCCCCGCCCTCCCCCCAAAACACTCACACACACACACACACACACACATCCCCCGCCCTCCCCCAAAAACTCTCATACACATCCTTCCGCCCTCCCCCCAAAACACACACACACACACACACACACACACACAAATGATGATGACAAGCATTGAAGAAATGTTATCAGGTTTGTTTTTGTTGCTGTTTTTGCTTCTTGTTTTTTGTCCTTTTCTTTTTGACTTTGCAGATGTCTTTGAGTTTGGTTAAAAATATGAAGATATATTTACAGGCTAATGAATAGAAATCAAGTGCATAACTTTCGGTATGTTTCATCCATTTCAGAAAGCAAAGATCTAGTTAATAATCATTAGAGCTTTTGGACCTATTCATTTTCTATGTGCTATTTTCTATCATTTGTGGTGGTGTGCAGCTATAGTATATATATATATATTGATGCGGTGAATGGGACACGGCGTGGGTCGTGTTGGCCTGTGTTGCGTGGGGGAGGGGGCAGGGGGAGGGAGGTCGGGCTTGTGATCAAATCAGAAGTGGGCGTGTGGGGAGCGGGGGAACGAGCCTTTGGTCAGGCTGAAGATCTGATGTGGTCAGACTGGAAGGGGCCAGCCCACTGGACAGATTTATGCCGTTGTACCCTCCCCCCTCCTGCCTTTGGTGGCAGAGGGAAGGTTGGGAAGCCGATGCTCTCGTGTTGAACTATTGGAGTCTGGTTGTGTGTGTTTGTGTGTTTAATTAAACGGGGCGTTGTTAACTTCTCCCAGTCTAGCGTCAGTGAACACGATTGGAATAAGAATGGGACAAACTTGAAAAGGTAGTTGATAAGGGAAAAGTATTGGTCGTGAAATTTAAGATTACTATAAAACTAATGCTTATATACAATGATTAAACCTTATTTCGCTGGTGAAAGGGTGGAAATAGCCATAGGTTCGGGGATTGGGAAAAAAAAAGGAAGAAGAAAAAAGAAGGAAAACTTAAAGACTGTTTGAATGTGCGCCAGACAGAATTATATTTTAATTATGGAATAGCACTTTGTACTGGTCATCGATTAGGAGACTTATCAACAGGACGTTTGTGAATATCATGGAAGTAGGTCTCTCCGTAGATTCAGTTTCTTTTCGTGTCAAACGGGAATTGATTTTGGTGTATTCGAATCTATACGAAGACAACGCCTTTTTTTTAATGTGAAGTTAAGCCAGTATAAAAAGATATTCATGGGGCAACTTGATGCTAAGCTGGTTGACACTTGTCCTGTACCACTCCTCTCATCCCTCATCCCATCAGAGCAGCAGGATGACTTCAGGCATTTGTTTACTTATCTACTTTAGTAATTCATTTGTTTATTTATGCATCTGTTTATTTTCAAAGCTCCAGTCTATGAGCCGAAAGACTAGAAAATGCAGAGGCTGCACTTTTTGCTCGAGAGCGATAGGACATCCTGTTGATAAATGTGTATGGTCTAAACAAAGATAATCCTTAATTTTACGAAGATTTGAAAGAAAGAATAAAGAAGTATGATAATCATGCTCTCTTATTAGCAGGTGATTGGAATCTCGTTTTTGACTCGTACTTAGATTATGATAATTATAGTAACATTAATAATCCAAAAGCAAAGGAAATTGTTGAAAACATGATGATTCCAAAATGTGCTATGTTTTATGGTTTACCAAATTTTAATTTCAAAGTAACTGTTGAGTGATCTGTTTGATACCCTGGTATAATATCTGCATCATCAAAATTCCACACAAGATCTTCCTACACAAGAAAAAAATCTAATCTACTTTGTGTAGCGGGTGAACTTCTTCGCCATGTAAAACGTTTAACAAGAGGATTATTTTCACGCCATACGTCTGTCAAACTGAATTCTGTCATCATGTTTTCAACAATTTCCTTTGCTTTTGGATTATTAGTGGGTGAAGATCAAACCGGTTTTGCTGCAAACAGGTATCTTGGAGATAATATAATACTAATTTATGACTTAATCACTTATTTAGAATCAAGACATCTACCTGGACTTTTACTATGCTTAGACTTTGAAAAAGCCTTCGACTCGCTGGATTGGAATTTCTTGTTTAAAACTTTGAGAGCATATGGTTTTGGTGATAGTATATGTGGATGGATACGAACCTTTTATAAAAACATGAAATCGACTGTAATAGTCAATGGTCAAACTTCAGAATGGTTCCTTATAGAAAGGGGCTGTAGACAAGGTGATTCACTTTCTCCTTATCTGTTTATATTATGTGTAGAAATATTAGCAATTATGATAATAATAATAATAATAATAATAATAATAATAATAATAATGGATACTTACATAGCACACTATCCAGAAATCTGCTCTAGGTGTTTACAAAAACGCTTTTGTTAACATAAAACATTACATCTATGTTACATACACACACCAAAATGTGACTACACACACACACACACACACACACACACACACACACACACACACACACACACACACACACACACTGCATACATACATTTTAACATACATGTGTATCTAACAGCTACCCTAACACATACGCACACATAGGCAGGCACAAACTTACATAAACACATGCACACACAGTACACATTCATATAAATGCATGTAGTTATGTACACATACATATGTATACACACATAGTCAAGCACAGCTAACGCAAAGGAAATTGACCTGCCACAATTGAACTTATTGCTGAGGGAAAAGGTGAGTTTTGAGACGAGATTTAAAAGATTCGAGGGAATCAGAATGACGGAGGTTATCAGGGAGCTTGTTCCACGTCTTTGGCGATTGAAAAGAAACCAATCAGGGAAAATAAAGAAATAAAAGGTATAAACATTGATGATAAAGAATATAAAATATCTCAGTTTGCTGATGATGCACAGCTGATGAATATTGGGGATATTAAATCTTTTGAAAGATCTATTCAAGTAGAAGAGTTTGGTAAGTTTTTAGGCCTGTTCATGAATGCACAAAAAACACAAGCTATATGGCTAGGAAGTAAAAAGAATTCTAAAATAAAATATATGCAGCATTTAAACATTAAATGGAACCCAGAGAAATTTAAGATACTGGGAATATGGTTTACAAATGATATCAAAGACTGTGAAAATATTAATTATGCAGATAAATTATCTGAAATGAAGGCCCTATTTAAGATATGGGCAAAAAGAAACATTACACCTACAGGACGTGTTGCAGTATTAAAATCTCTGATCCTGTCCAAACTAATCAGCCTATGGATTTTGCTTCCGAATCCTCCAGATAATTTTATAAATAATTGTCAGAAAATGTGTTTTCAGTTCGTATGGAATAGCAAACGAGACAAGGTAAGTAGAAAGACAGCAACAAAATGTATCAAGAAAGGAGGTTTAAACATTCCAGATATAAGAAAATATATTGAAGCACTGAAATTAACTTGGTTAAGAAAGTTTAGAACTACAAAACACAAATGGAAAAATATTGCAATGGAAATGTTCCCATTTATAAATGAAATAGAAAAATATAGACCTGTTTATGCACTGCTTAAAAGTAACACTAATTTATTTTGGAAACACACTTTTATGGCATATAGGGAATTGTCATGTCGGTGGAAGCCCAAGTCAGTAACAGATCTTCATTCAGAACCAGTTTTCTATAATGATAAGTTCAAGATTGGAAACAGTTCGATAAATTATAAAAGTTGGATTGATAAAGGGGTTTATTGTGTTTCACATTTTCTAGATAACAATGGAAGATTTCTTACCCAAAATGACTTCACCAGAAGATATGAAATAAATGTACATTTCTTGGCTTACAACGGTTGTTTGAAAGCAATTAAGAAATATTGTCAACAGGTAGAACTTAGTATGCTAACAAACCAAAGTACGCAGGATATACCATGGGCATTAAAAGTAATCTACTCAGTATCTAAGGGATCACGTGCATACTACGATGTTTTGACATCTGATAATACAATTTCAAATGCTTGTAACAAATGGTCTGAGAATTTGGGAACAAATATATGTTGGGAAAAGTTTTTTTTTATTATTAAAATTCATAAAATAGAAGAAATAAAACTGAAATCGCTACTACTTCGCATGGTACACAGAATCATTGGAACAAATGTAATTTAAATAGAAATGGGAATAGTAAATAGTAATAAATGTGACTTTTGCTTAGAAGCTAAAGATAGTATTGAGCATATTTTCTGGCAATGCGATCACTCTAAAAATGTTTGGATGAATGTAGAAGATTTACTCAAAACAAAATGTACAATGTGTGCAAATTTAAAGTTTAACGAGCATGTAATACTTTTTGGTTTCCATATGGATATAGTTACAGACCAAGTTCTTGATTTGATAATCGTCCTGGGGAAGATATATATATATATATATATATATATATATATATATATATATATATATAAATGTGAATAAATGCCTACCAAATATTCACTAATTTCAAAATTATATCACCTCAAGATACAAAATAGAAGAATATAATGCAATGATCACATGTAAAATACACAGTTTCAAGACAAAACGGCTGCCATATTTACCTTTGCTTGAAAACAATATATGAGTTTCAGTAGCTCAAGGAGGCGTCACTGCGTTCGGACAAATCCATATACGCTACACCACATCTGCCAAGCAGATGCCTGACCAGCGGCGTAGCCCAACGCGCTTAGTCAGGCCTTGAGGGGAAAAAACACGTCGCCGACAGGATATATGAGACGCTTATTAAAAGTCAAGATACTCAAACATGTAAATCTCCATAGCCTAATGCTTTTTCAAATGTTTTGTTTTTTGGGTGAAGAAATTAAACATAGTGTAATGTTATATGGAAATGATTTACTTCGGATGGAATGGCATGCTCTTTCTTATCCTATTTATGTATTTAATTTATGTATTTAAGTACTTATGTTAAATATATATGTGTAATCAAAATTAAAGCAAAACAAAACAAAACAACAGCAACAAAACAACAACAACACATTTAGAACATGATAACTTTACGTAGTAGAAGACGTCATGTAAGGTCAGAAAGATGACGCAAAAGATAGCATTTCGTCACCTGTTATAGGTGTAGTCTGTGACCAAGCTGCCGGGTGGCAGCGAAAATTCAGATTTTATTATTTTGTTTAACAAAATAGGTGTTGTTTTTCAACTTTGTTATATATATATATATATATATATATATATATATATATATATATATATATATATATATATATTCGGCCCGACGGCTAATAAACGTTATGCCGTTTTTACCATAGCCACTTCCTCTGCAAACAATTGTATCATTCTAATATCAGTTTGTCCATTTGTCTGTCTGTCGTGGAGCTCAATGCACATGTATCCAATTACTTTAACGATAGATTTGAAGTGTACACTGTTTGGGGAAACTTTGGAGCAGATTCGTTGGGTAGGGTTATGAAATTGGTTTGAATGAGCGCTTGTGAGGAGTTGACGCCTGCTCCTCGTAAAATGCAGCGCACATACTTTCATAATCACATGATTATCACCATCTATCCATCCATTCATTCAAGTCAGTTCGAGTTCGTTTTGTTGGCCCTCCCTAGAATTCGTGCTAGCAAAATCTGACCTGGCTGATTCAGTATTGTGGTGAGGTCTTCTCAATGGAAGGCCGGAAAGGGGAAGTGTCCACGTGAGAGGTTACTGAGGTCAACGGCCAAAGGGTCAGACTGATCGTTTTGCACGTGCGCGGTTTTGGTCGGCCCGCCTCCTGTTGGCGTTCTGTGCACCGCCTCTCCTTTCATGTGTCGTTGCCAGTTAATGAACTGGGTTCAGTTATTGATGCTCCTCCCGTCTTCTCTCTTGAGTTGCTTTCTTGTAGAAACTTAAGGTCTTCTTCCGA
>NC_134906.1:15725154-15767654 GCF_041734735.1 Babylonia areolata | reverse complement strand
ATCAGACCTGAGGACATTGAGGCTGTGTACAGAGTGGGACCCGAAAACAAAAATAAGAGAAACAGCAACACCAGTGACAAAAGCTTCTCTTCAAGTGGTCCTGTTATTGTGAAACTCAAGTCAAGAAAAACGAAAGCACTCATCATGTCAAAACGAAAACAAATTAAGACGACGTCAGACTACAAGACCGTGTATGTGATCGATGACCTGACACCTCTAAGGAGCAGAATGCTTCACATCGCGAAACAGAACGCAAACGTGGACAGTCTCTTCAACACCAGGGGGCAAGATCCGCTGCGTGCTGAAGAACGCAGCGGACCAAACATCGGAACCAAAGGTGGTTTTCCATGATACGCCCGACGACCTGCTTCTGCTGGGGGCTGACAATCTGGACTTCAGTGCCCTGGGTTTGCAGCACCTGGTCAACTGGTAGCCTGCATGATGGAGACCTGCCATGTTTACTTGTCCCCTGCCCACTGCACCAGACTGTGTACGCAACATTGAATCTGTGATTCTCTTTATGAATACATGTGAACTGGAAAACAGCACTCAACTTGAAGATTTCACTGATTATATTTCACGATTAGATTGCCTGTCGTTGTTTTTTGTTGACACTAAGACTGGCAGACAGGATACCGTGCTTATTTATTGAAGTTTTCAATGATTTGGGATATAAAAAATAATATTATTTTATCGTAAATATCTGTCATATCAGCTGTTCAGGAGGGAATAAATTGTTAAAAACGTTCTGACAATGTACGAGTCTTTCCTAATGATGACTAATTAAGCACGATTGTTTGATAGAGGTGTGTTACAAGTTACTATAAATAACTGCTAGTTGGAACAGTTGACAGTCTCTGAAGGATCTCATGGCAGTGCTTATTTATTTGATGATGATATAAAGTATGTTTATATCAAAATAAGTATAACGTACTGTAATGCCCTTTTATTTGGACATTTAATGCATGCGCTAAAATACTTGATGATTTCATGTGGTTATGCGAGCCAACTTTGTGATCTACTGGACAGTGAAGAACGTGACTGTACGCATGTGTTGAAAGTAATATGTAAGCGACTCGCAGACTGAAAATTGCATGTGTAAATGATTTGATATATTATGAAATTTGGTTAGAAGGCATGGATAATACGCAGATATTATGCATATATGAACTTATATGACTATACCATTGTTAACAAGATACATTCGCCAAGTCGTGAACAAAAAAAGTTAACGATGATACTGTTAATCACTTTGTTGCTGTGCGCTGGGGTGTGCATAGTCCTTTTGTGTAGTCTCAGATGTTGCTGGAGGTTGTTGTGGGCTGCTGCACAAAGGAGTCAACTACTTCAGATCATTGATATGCTGAAAGGACAACAAATGTTTACATAATGACTCATATGACCTCATTTAAATAAATGACGTATTACATGGATATGACGTAGAACTTGTAATTTAAAAAAAACAAAAAAACAAAAAAACGTCAGCGAAAAAAAAGGCCAACGATTGTTTAATTTTTTCTTGTTGGAAGAGGCTTTCTGTGTAATTTATTTCATGCAGCCAAGACAATTTGGTTAAACTAAAGTATTGTTGCAAAGATGAAAAACGTAGTCTGATCTGTCCTCAGGTTTAATACCAGAAAAATACTATCATCAATTATTTTGTGTTTCATAAAGTTTGTATTCTGTTTCTGATAGTTATGTTATTTTAATTGTTTATGTTTAATTTTGGTGTAAAATACTATTGCTGTTATATAATATCCTCCATGCCCCTAAAAGGTTGAAAGGATTAAATATTCTTGATCTTGATAAGGCTCTGGAAACCTGGCAGTGGCGAGTTTGCACCACAGGTACGTCATGGCGTGCTTGCGTCATAATAGCTGCGTAAGAGTGACCCTGGTAACTAAACAACTTATCCCTTGAGAAAGAAATGAGATCGTTCCGAAAATCTAGAATATGTGACAGATTCATGTATTTGTTTTTCTTTTTTCTTCTCTCTCTCTCTCCCTCTCTCTCTCTCTCTCCCCCTCTCTCTCTCTCTTTATATATATATATATATATATCCGTATCTCTCTCTCTCTCTCTATATATATATATATATTATGTATAATAGTAGAATAATATTAAGGGGCATTTGCTTGTAAAAGCCTTCTCTCTCCCTTTGTTTTCTTATTCTTAAAAACTTGCTATTGTCATTTATCTTAGCTCCTTTCCAATATTTTACAAATATACTGCTGTCGTTATATTGTTTTGAATTGGCTCTGGTATCACCTTTATCAACATTATTACACATGCTTTAAAAAGAAAAGGAAAAAAACCCAAACAAACCTATTTATGTATAAAACTTGTCTGTGAAAGTGACAATCCCGGTAGTTATCTCGTTCAGCCCCAGCTCCAGTGGGAAAGAAAGAGCAGGACAAGGAATGGGCTAAGTATTTGTCAGTTCCCCGGCCGTTGGGAGAGCATGTCGATGGGGATGAAGACAAGGAGCTGGCAGTACAGGGCCCACCAAATGGGCGACTTCTAATTACCGGTGTCCGCGGCCCCTGCCAGTCCTAAAGCGTCAGGTGGCAAGCGTAAAAGCGTCATGTACCCGGGTCCCGTAAAAAAAAAAAAAAGCCGAGGAAAGTACTGTTGAGCCGCCTCAAGCCGCTTACCTCCTTCCCCTTCTCCACCCCCATTGTGTAACCAACCAGCAAGTGTTGGGGATTCTATGAAGCGCGATACCCCTCCGTTTGGCCAGGCCCAACCAGTCGGGCGTCCAGTGTTTGGCTTGTGCTTAAAAAAAGGGACAAAAGGGTTTGGGTAACAGCGCAGGACTTAGAGGTCTTAGTGAACAAACAGCAATTGAACCTTGAAATATTCCGTATTTACTTTAACTTAATTGAATTTTTTATCACATGATTAAAATGCTAACGTTGTTCGGACATTTCTCTGCTGTTGTCGCTGTGTACGCATGTCGGGTAAAGGGACTGGGGACGTCTTTTTTTTTCTTTTTTTTTTTTTTAAAGAGGGATGTCTTCGTCACTGTGTGCCCTGTGTGTGGCGGTGTGCATGCCGATGGGAAGCACTGTCTGAGATCGTGCACTTATTTTTAATTTTTTTTTTCATAAAAAAAAAGATTTCGTTTCATGATCTAACACAAAGATACACTGTGCGTTTATTTTCTTTTGTCTGTGTGTTCTTTGTGGCATGTTCATGACGAAAAAGCCGTGGCCAGTCTTGAATAAAATGCTAATCATTGTTTTGACATTGGTTTTGTGAATGGTACAGTTTAGACCAGGCGAACCACGGAGTGGAGAAACCTCATGACATTCCTCGACTCAGCACCTCGTGAACTCCAGCTGTTTCCCACACAATGTGCTCCAGGGGCAGATTCACATAGCTCCCAGGCTGTGGACTGGACTTCGATTGTGTCTTCTTCCTGGCTGTAACAGTTTACGGCCTCCTCCGATAGCAATATATGCACAGTATCTCCGGTCAAGAGGGCTAAGCACACAGGTTTTTCAGTCTTGGTGAATGTCTAGATTCTATTTCTATAGGACGAGCGAATATAGTCCGGTTCATGTTGGAGAAGCCCAGTCGATTGGCGAGTGCGTGTGTAAACTTGAGTATTACTTGACGGCCACAGAACACACAGAAGGAGAAGCACGCACAGAGCAATATAGGTAATGAGACACGGATACAGTGTGTTTTAAGATGGTCAGGATAATTTTCTCATACCACATTCATTTTTGGACTAAATAGTTTATTTTTAATCTAGGCTCTTAATAGCACAAAGACAAGCTCAAAGTGAGGCTTAATGAACAAGCACACATAACTAAGCCCCGAGAAAATATACAAAAAGCTGATATTGCTTAGCGCTTCCCATCACTTTATGAACAATGGGGTCGTGTATCTCTTTTGCGGGCAAGTGCAAATGGATGTGGATAAGCTACATTGATGTTGTGTGCTGTGTTGGAGTGAAAAGTTGTTGGCGTGTTTATTATTTGATAAATTGTTTAACACAAACCAAATGAAACTGTTCAGCAGTTCAGTTCTAAAGAAGCTGACCTGACGAAACTCGACTCTGGCCAAAACTTTGTGAAGAAATGAAGAGATGGTTGATGGACGTGTTTGAAGGAAGGTCAACAAGCAGGTGACAGTGTAATCAGTGGTGAGGTCCAGTGAACCAGGAGATGACCGCCCCTGTCATCCCCCAGTGGGTCCCCCCGTGCTCATTATGTGGCCATTTTCCACACGTTCCCAGGGCCCGCGCTATCAGCGTTGGGCATTATATCACTATCAGTCCCCACTGCTGTCCCACCCGCCTCGCTCATGAACACACTGCACTGCCGTTGTTCAGTGAAATGCCATCATACCTGTTTACAAGTTACGAAAGATGATGGTTGTTGTTGTGGCAGTACTAGTACACTAAATTGTGGCACTACGAATGTACAAAGTATTAATTGCAGTAATAGAAGTTGTGGTGATGTAGAACTTTGTGGTAGCAGCATTGGTACATCCAGTGATGGTGGTTCAGTGTTGACCCTAGATTTCAAACATGCATCAAGAGTAATTATTGGCATATTTTATTCGTTTCATTCACGTTGTTTATAATTTTAACCAGTCTTGAACCAGTCTTAGGACTGACAGCACGTCGAAAAAATAGGTGAAAGATAAAGCACAAGTATGCAGAGACTGACCAGAAATCCGGTTCTGCCGAGTCGCCATGATAATCAGAAAAAAAGAAAAAAAGTTATGTCTTGGCCGGACCATCGCGGGTAAAAGGGTATTCGCTGTCAGCAGTGCAGTGTTGATGACTGATAATTAGAAATGAACATTTCAGGTCTCAGTAAGATGTTTTACACTGAGATTCGTGTTGAGATGCGTGTTGTCGTTGGGCATAGACTATGGAAGTAGTAGTATTTGAAACGACAACAACAAACAAACATTATGAGTAAATAAAAAACGAATTATTTTAGTGCCAGCAAAAACATTGGTAGTGAATGAAACAAGACAGGACAGAATGGAAAATGACATACAATCACCATAAGAAAGAACATATATATATAGTTAAGGGGGGGGAGGTGGGGGGGGGCGAGAATAATTGCGAACATCAGATGGAATCTTTCAGGTAACTCGGGAGACATGCTTTACTTGTCATTCTTAATTTAGAATTAAAGATAGAAGAAAATTCCAGTGATATATCATTTTGTTTAAGCGCTTGACTGCTTCTGCTATGATTGTCAGAGAAGGGCTATTGCCTAGATGAGATAAAATTTAAGTTACAGGTCAGCATGTCAGTCGCCATTCTTTATTTGGATCCTTGCCTTACGTTTGTTAAGTAAAATTAATTGCACCACTTTAATTAACTCCCTTGACTGCCGGGGAAAAAACAGTAGAAAGAGATGTTTCAAGTCATAAATCAATATCCAGAACAACCAGACAAAACTGAGAAAATGGTCAAGATATATACATGTACACACACACACACACACACACACACACACACACACACACATACTCTGGATCAAATATGTGAATTTTCAGCCTTCCAGAGATATTTCCCTTCTTTTGATGATATCTTCAGTGACGTCACTTGGGATGCAAGTGCTACGTCCCAAGGCAGTCAAGGGGTTTTAATAATACACAGGGAGTTGTTGCACATTAAATTCATACCACACTTATCACCAAGGTTCCAGACGTAACAACTCTTGCGGAACACTTTGCTCGATCAGTATCGTGCTTTCAGTGAGGCTTGTACCGACTACCGGTAAAATAAACATAGTTACTGGTCCGACCTTCCTGGCTACAGGGTTTGCTCCAGGGGGGAAACTGGCGAAGATGAAGACCGATAACTCTCCTCACGACACGTATAGTAATGAGGTTGATGAGCAGACGACAATACAGCGGGTGAGCGTTTTTCTGATGACACGATTAGGACGAGGACGGTAATGACGAGGCTGGCATTGATGGCTGGGACAGTTGTGAGGGATGGCGGTGCTTTCACCATCCATTGTTGTCACTTCAACAACCTCCACTGCCACACACTGGACGTGTGTTTCAACCGGCGTGTCGTTTGTCTTCTTCGCTCTGTTTGATTTTTTCTTCTTCAGTCAACTTCTGCTTCTTCTGTGTCACTGCAAAGTTTTTCTTCCTGTTGGTTTATTGTTTTGCTGTTCATCATCATCATCATCATCATCATCATCTTTTTCTTCTTCTTCCCATTCTTCGTCTGTGAGGTAACTTCTTTCAGAAGAGTATAGTTAATTTTCGTTTATCCGTGATTAGACTTGTTCTTATTTCCAGTCATGCTGTTGCTTTTTATAGGACATCAGTATGTCATTTATTTTGTGGCGTTTACTTGACACTTTTTCCTTTTCAGGTGTGAAGGAATAGGAATGCCGAAAGTTTGTTGTTGTTTCGTTCGCCGATTTCTTTACTCATTACTATTATCTGCCCTGTCTGTCAAATCTTTTTTTTTTCTCTAGCCTTGTCTATAATTCTGATATAATCGAATCCACACGATAGTCAATCTGTCAATCTGTATCTGGTGTAATTCATCTTACTTAGATTCTTTATTCCTAGCTTTTGATCTGTGGACGCAGGTGGTGCCAGCAACAATCCATGGGATCAGTTTCCGTGTTGATTCGCGTCCGTTCCTGTTTAATAAAGGACGTACAGCAATCGGCACTTCGGGACTGATTGAATAATACAGACATCGGTTATGGCTCAGGGGCTCAAACCCGACCAACCCAACCTAATGTCGCGTTGAACTGAAAAACGTGCACCACACAAAAGCAGGGCTTGAACGGACGACATGTCACCCACACCGATAGACTCAGCCAGGTGTTTGCTTCAGTCTTGTATAACAATCTCGCTCCCTGGAGAACACTAAGTGTGCTGGCAGCGAGAATAGCTCACGGGTTCTGATCATGATCGCTTTAATGAACTTTAAAAGCTCGTAACACCTTTCCATCTAGCTCCACTTCTGTAGGAATATCTGTGTCGCCATGGCTCAGCTCGTCTGCAGGGTATGACTGTTGTCGTGAATGTTAACTGTAGAATCATTAGAATCACGCAGTATGGTTTGTGTTGACATATTCATCATGCGTTTCTTCCGAAAGAGATTGGTTCCGAATTGCTGACAGCGTGGACGTTGGTGTGTTCGTTTCGGTTTTACCCCTTAGTCCACGTATATATATATAAAAAAAAAAAGAGAAAAAAAAAAAAAAAAAAAGAAAAGGGGGGAAAAAAAAGAAAAAAGGGAAAGTATCGAAAAAAAAAAAAGAGAGAAGAAATTCCATTAAAAATTGATGCTCATATTTCAGCCATTGACACTGAGTGGTGACTTTGTCGATGGAGCGCCCATTCTCCCCACTGAGTGTCAGTGCGCATTTTCATCTTTTTGTAAAAAGCAATAGGCCTTGAGTTTGAGACCGTCAAGGTTTCAGCCTTGTACCCCATGTCCCTCCCCCTTGTTTGTAGTCTTTGATGCTCCCTACAACAGGAGATCCCGCACTGCTGCTGAGTCACCCTAGAAGTGACAGTGCTGACTCAGCACACGCAAGACACCACCTTCTTGCTGACGGCAATGATTGCTCGGTCGCGAAGCCAAGCTGGGTGAGTTCCTAGATCCTTCACTGGAGTGGAGACCGCCATCACATTCCTTAATCTAGCGCCAGTCCCCATCAATCAGGCTTCACCGAAGACTTTGACACGAACTCACTCACCACAGGCACAGAACGTGGAGTGCAAAGGAAACTGGGGTCATCATGAGATCAGGACATTGAAAGGCCACAGAATTAGGAAGAAAAATAGGAAATGGTGTGATGATGGTGGATAAGAATTGAGGATAATGAGAGGTTTGGAATTACATGATAGGGTTGTACTCCACGGTGCCGTTCATGCTTAAAATCCTGACGTTGAGGAGGCCAGAGAGAATACCTTAAGTTCTAACAAAACATGTTTTCTTTTTTTCTTCTTTTTTTCCAAGTTCAGAAGAATTTCAAAATTATTACAACTGACCGCAGCCTCACGCAGTTTGTGTGTGTGTGTGTGTGTGTGTGTGTGTGTGTGTGTGTGTGTGTGTGACGATTTTCAAGAGCTGGACTGACTCTGATACGGCGTGCACGGATCGGGATGGAATTCTAGCATGTCTGTTGATAACATCATTTTCACCTTGACCTTGATTCCAAATTGCATTTCCATAAACGTTATCTGAAAGAAAGCAACGATAATGATGAATAATATATAAAGATTCCAGTGATGATGATGATGATGATAAAGACAATATTTATGAAGCGTCTGATCTGCAAAAGCCATGAGCGCGTGTTCAAGTTTTGTTTGTCTGTTTTTTTACATAGAGATGCAGAAATTTAGTTTACACTGTTTTGTGCTGGGCAGTTTGCATTGTTTCTTGTCAAATTATTAGCATTGTTTGGTGTCGGTGAATTTGAATTGTAGATCAGTATTGATATGTTGAAACGACCGTTTGACCTCCGGCATTGACTGTTTCTTTGTCTATGGTTTTGCATACAGTAAGTCATTTTACAACGCTGTTCCATTACAAACCATATATCGTCAAGTGGAAAGGCTTTTAAAAACACTGCAAGTACGAAGGTAGCAGGAGGAGGGTGGGTGAGAAAAACAACAACAACAACAACAGCAACAGCAACAGCAGCAACGTATTCGTCTGCTTGGCACCACTGCTGCTGTTTTACATGCTATCTCAGAATGGAAGACGATACTTTCAGGAGGAAAAACTGAATGAAAACATCACTAACATTCGATGTTTCCATGTGTTTTGATACTACTACTACTACTACTAATTATAATTATGATAATAGTAATGTAATAATAATAATGATGATGATAACTAATAATTCAACAACAGCAGTAATGATAACAATAATGTGAATCTACATAGCGCCTATGGGGCTCTAGGCGATTTTATAAATTGGCTTAAAGGTCAGAGGCAGCACGATCGATCTTGTATTCACGTGTTTAATTTAAGCATTGCACTGGAAGAGAAGATAAAGCTTGACCGCACCGTGTGCAGTTTGACCACCACCACCATCACTTAGTAGTCGTTGTGGTCAGGGAAACATCCATCAAGTGGCCAGTCTCTTGCATCGTCTGACGTGGAGTCTCCATGGAACCTCCACCCTGCCTGGCGGCTCCCCGCGGTCTGTTTCGCCCCATCTGGGTGGCGGCGATAAGTCCGGCCTGGCCGGGCCTCCCCACTCTCCCTTGTGTCACGGCCCTGGCCACGGGTCGTTTGTCTCTTTCTGCCCGGCACGGGGGATCACTTCTTTCCAATGGCGCCGTGGACGTCGGCCCCTTAACCTGAACAGAACTGAGAAGAGTTAACCAAGAACCAAGTCCCGAACGAATTAACCTTAAGGGCTTCTTCACCAATAAGTCATTAAACATCTCGATCGAGAAGAGTTGGGCTATCATTTATTGATTGTCTCGTTTTGTTGCCGGCTCAGTTGAATCAGGAGATGAATAATTATGCTGCACCCCTCCCCCCAACCCCCCTACAACCCCAGCCCCGCCCCCACCCTGTCCAATACACACGCGCACGCGCAACGAATGCTTTGTGCTTTCAAATCTGCAGGTTTGTTTCCACTTGAACACATGCACGCGCACACCGCGATATCTCTTTTTCTGTATTTTTCTTTTTCTTACATTTGTGCTTTCCTGTGTCAGTCTGTGTCCGCAGCATACACTGACAACATTGTAATTGAAATTAGACATGTCTGGGGTAAAGGGGCAGAGCAAGGTGGGCGACAGCAAAGGTCGTGAGTGCTGATTTACATGTGTCGTTACCACGGCCCAGGACACGGGGACAGGACAGGGATAGACAGACACTGACATGACTGATGGATCATCCCTCTCCCTGTCACCTCTAATGGCTCTTTGTGGCCCTAAAATGCTGTGTGTGTGTGTGTGTGTGGTGTGTGTGTGTGTGTGTGTGTGTGTGTGTTTTCGTGGTAACTGACTGTGTATTAATTTTGTGGTTGGTGTATGAGAATCATGAGGGCGGGATTGTGTTGCTCCTTGTGCTCCAGTTCATTTTCAACAACTGAATTGTTGTTGCGCGTCTTTGGTAGGTAGGTTTTGTCTGGCGTCTCTCTGGTGGGATTTGTCAGTGTTTTTGTTTCGATTTACTACATAAGATGTTGGTAAATATTGGCGAAACTATAGCATTAAATTTTGTTCTTGTCGAGGCTGGTTTCTCAGTAATTTTCTGTGTTGTTTCTGTTAAATATTGTGTTTATCATGAAACTGTGTGGCCTTTTCTGATCACAGTCGATATATTTGCCTTGGAGTGATTATCTGAAAGCATCTCTCTCCCTCTGTCTCTGTCTATCTCTCTAGTTGTTAATGTCAGTATGGCATGTACACATTCAGCGGAACAGGTCCCGCAGTTGTAGAGGTCGGGACAGCTCCACACGCAAGAACATCGGGTTACATGAATTCATTCAGTCCTTACAGCTATTCGCGCACACAATCAAAACATGCAATACACTCATCGGACTGTGACACAACCCCACCTGAACTCCATCAGCAGGCGAGTGGCTGGGTGCATACGATTTGAGTGCATGTGGGACAGTGTGGCTGAACACGGGCATGTGTGTATCTAGATGTTGGATGGTGGTGGCGGGGTTGCGGTTGGAGGGGTTTGTGGGCTTGGAGGATGAGTTGCACGGCAAACGTTACGGTGTGTGTACGTGATTTTTTATATGTATGGATTGCATGTATATTAATGCTAATTTACTTAATTTATTGGCGTGATATATGTTGTATGCATACGTGCGCGCGCGTGTGTGTGTGTGTGCGCGCGCGCATGCGCGTGCATTTTACTCTCTCTCTCTATATATATGTATGTAATAATGAATTTTTTGTATTTGTTTTAAGTTTTTATTTGTAACAGTATGTATTGTTGTGCAATACTTTATTGTCTTAGTGCGTGTATGTGTGTGTGTGTGTGTGTGCGCGCGCGCGCGTGTGTGTGGCTTGTTTAAGTCAAGCGATAGCTGTTGTGAATTATTTTTTGACGAGTTTTAATCTCTTTTTTATGGTGGGCATGATCATTTTATGTTTGTGTTTACAACGACTTTTAATTGTACAAATTTGTTTCCTTGTGAATTAATAAAGTGCTTTTGGTTTGGTTTGGTTTGGTTGGTTAGACTCTTCCCGGTTCGCCTAATCTTTGGTCGTGCTGCCACCTGGCCTCTTTTGAGTTTGAGGGTTTCGGAAATATGCGAATCGGGACGATACCCTTTCAACATCGCCTCAACACTAGCATGACAGTCTTTATCGCTTGTCAACTCCGCTATTAAAATTTCCGGATGTTCAAATCAGAGACGAACATGTGGCGAAGTTTCCATGACTGCGATAATCAGGTCCTAAGTGTATGTGCCTGACATCAATCGGCACTATAGAAATGTCACCGTTACATCACAACTGGCGTGTCACAGTCCTGATCCTGGTACGGTAAAGCATGGGTGGTGAGGAAGACTTCAATAATTATAGCATCGATACACAGGTATGAACTACGGTCCAAATGTGGCTTCGCAACTCTAGTTTGAACCGCCATTACTGGGTCCGTTCCTTGTGATGTATAACTATCAGTTTCAGTTAAGTGGACACAATAATCCTTTCCGTTAAGTGGACACAATATTCATTGTACGCTTGATGTTATTGATCAGGGACGGGTGTGGAGGGTTATTCTGGTGTTGGTTCGGACTTTTGACGAGTCAGTCTGTGTTTGGAGAATCTGATACTGGTCTTGAAAAGAAACAGCGAATGGAATTCTGATTGCTATTCACGGTCTGTGTGACTAAGCCACGTGGTCCTTGATTCTTTTAAATGATCGAGGGAAGAAATGGCTGAGTGAGTGAGTCGTTCGATGAGCTTTCTTTACTTCTCTTTTTATATTGTTCTTATCTTCTTCCCCACTCAGCCCTTAAAAGACACAAAAATATTATCGCAAGAATTAAAAACATTTTATTTATTTATTTTATTTTATTTTATTTTAGTATTATTTTTTTTGGACTGCAAATTATGCCTGAAACTATGCAAGAAGAACGCGTGGATCAACTGATTGATCTTTAGGGCATCATTCTATCTTGTCTTCCTGTTCTTGTTTGGAACGGCAGGCTTTTGCCGGACTTTCCCAAGCTGTCCCGTCATTCTCATGCCTTCTGTGTTGTTAGTGCGTGCAAGAACGACACTGGTCCGGAACGGTGACGTCACGGAGGACACCGAAGTCAGGGGAGGGAACTGCGGGTGACGGGGTTCCAGCTTGCCATCAAAGGCCGGGCAGTTCATTAACGGGTACCGCCCAGGACCTTGAAAGAGATGCCGCCACGGGCTGGCCCGTCAGGACCACACTAGGGGTCCTACGATTAGGGCAGACAGGGAGAGGAAGGGGTCTTACGTGGGCACCACCAGACAACCTGTGCCATTGGCTACGCTTTTCAATCTATGATTGGTCTTGGGAAGAATTGAAGGAGGTCGTGGGAGAAAAGTTGGGACAACTGTCAAACTTGACTACGTAATTGGTTTTGTTTGGTAGTTTCTTGTTGATTGTTGCTTGTCGTTGTCGTTTGGTGATTATGGTAATGAAGTTTGGGATTTTGTAATTTGGCAAGCGAAATTGTGTGTGTGTGTGTGTGTGTGTGTGTGTGTGTGTGTGTGTGTGTGTGTGTGTGTGACAGTTGGAGGTAGGTATTGATATGATGGTGTCAACACTACTTTGCAGGTGGTATCTTCACAACACACACACACACACACACACACACACACACACACACACACACACACACACACACAGGTAGAGTGTTCGTGCCGCATTTCGAAACAGTTTATTTTGTCCATTTCAATATATTTCATATCAATGTTTTACACAAACCTAGGATGATATAACAAAAGAGAACATATTCATTTATAATGATGCACGCACTCGCACCTTACAATCAATACATTTTTCTCTGAGAGAGAAAGAGAAGGGTGTAGATGTGTCTGTAGGGCACTTTTTTTTGCTTTCATAGAAAAAAAAAAGAAAGAAAAAAAGATGAATGACTAGCATTCCTATGTCCTTCCACTCATCTCCACTTTTTCTCTTTTCTTTCTTTATTTCATTAAATGCTAAATTTGCGTTCGCATCTGTTATGTCTTTAACTGCTTGAAATCGTGAACGTTTTCATTTTCGATTCATTCCCGCTGAATGTTTGGCTTTATGTCTTGTCATTTGTGCACACGTTTTGGTTATTTGTTAGATCATTTGTGACACACATTTTTGTGTAGGGCTTTTTTGAACAACAGGGTATTTATTTTAATAGTTATTTACAGAAAGAGAATGTGCTGACTTTCGCAACTGATTTCATTTCATGAAAGTGTAAATGAAAGTCTCAGTTTTGGTCAATATAGATAAGAGGTCTGCTTTGGTATGGTGTTGAAGCTTTGACCAAACTAGCTAGTTAGTCTGACTTTTACGCAGACGAAGACTAGTGATTCATAAAAAAAAGGGAACAGCGAATGAGTAGGTTATTTGATAATTATACATCCAGTGGACGATACCATGATGATGTCAGTCAACATTTATTGTGATTGAGGATAGAAAGACACCTTGTTTCGGTGTTTAACAACAGTGAGACCAATGCGGAGGGTTTTATCAGCTGACATAATTCAGCTGTAAATCGTCCTCCAGGTGGTGACGTTAAAACGTCAGTGGTCTGGCAGCCTACTGATCGTTTTATACCCCCCTCACCAACCCCCACACCTCACTCCCCGGCCATCTTGCTTGTCTGACTCCGTTCTGATTCCGCTACGCCTGATTGGCTAATTGATGTTAATGGTGCTCTCTGGTGGCCGGACTGGAGGCAGCATCCAGGGGAGCCAACAGCTGCCTGCTCGTTTCATCAAGGGAAGATGACTGGCGCGAGGGTCGACCTCTGTCTTCCAGATAACAGCGGGACAAACATGTGCGTTGGGCAGGGCGTCTTGGTGGATTCCAGCATGGAGGAAGGGAGGGGCAGAAAGAAAGAAAGAGGGGTGGTGGTGGTCGGTGAGATGGAGGGGAAGAGAATGAGAGGTACGTTATTTAGTAGTGCCAACAGTTGCTGATGATGTAACATCACTGCGTGTTGTTACGCCCATGTCCAATTGTGACCAGCTTGTCGTTTTGTCTCTGTCTGCATGTCTGTCTGTCTCTGTTTGTCAATTCAATCATTGTTAGGCTAAAAACAAAAAAAAGTTGAATTCAGGGAAGAGAAATAGTGGTACATGCGTTACGGGTAATTTTTTGCCATCTGCTTCAAAGCGTTGTAATGAAATAGTGGTGCATACATTTCGCATAATTTTGAATGTATGTTGTCATCTGCAGCAGTGCGTTGTAATTTGCATATATCTCCAGTGTGCTATGTTTGTAATACCGTTATGCGTATGCTGTCGTCGCCCATCTGATGTGTTGTTATGTTGGTGATGTGGCCGTCATGCCCACAGAGCTTCAACCACATTCATGCCTTTAAACACTCTCTGCTTTCTGCCTTCGTAAGCCCCGGCCCCCCGTCCTTCCTCCGCCCTTCCCCCAGCCCCCCAGCACCTCAGCCCCAACCCCTAGTCGGGAGCTATCATTCCGATTTGGCTTGATTCATGTTACTTGAAAGACTCGTAATGATGATAGTGACGACGACGACGACCACGATGATGATGATAACAAAGGACTGTCTCTGTCCAACTAACATGTTTCTTCTTGTGACAGTGTTGAGTGATGGTGAGTTGTGTAATGCGCTTTAAAATGACAAGAGAGGGAGAGAGCAGAAAAGCCCTGTAAAGGTAATGAATTATGCACACATGCAGCAACGGTGGTGGTGGTGCGTGTACAAACTTGTGCACGAATGACATAGTAATGCACTTGGAATTTCATCTTTCAGGAAGTTTAAGAGTTTATTTCTCTTATTTACCTGTGGAGGAAGGTGGCAGAGTGATTAAGACGCTCATCTACCAACTGAATACAGTGCCCATGAGGGTCTGCATCTGATTCCCAGTCTCGCCTTTTCTCCCTCGTTTGATCAAGGTTAACGTCTAGTCATTGGGATGAGACGATAAACCTCCCTCGTTTGATCAAGGTTAACGTCTAGTCATTGGGATGAGACGATAAACCTCCCTCGTTTGATCAAGGTTAACGTCTAGTCATTGGGATGAGACGATAAACCTCCCTCGTTTGATCAAGCTTAACGTCTAGTCATTAGGATGAGACGATAAACCGAATTCCCATATGCAGCACGCACTTGGCACACTGAAAAAGAACCCACGGCAACAAAAGGGTTGTCCTCTGGAAAATCTCTGCTGTCTGCAGAAGAAATCCACTCTGATAGATAAACAAACGTTTGGGCTCAAGGCCTAAGCGTGTTGGATTTTGCTGCTGGTCTGGCATCTGCCAAGCAGTAGCGTATATGGATTTGTCAGAACACAATGACACCCCCTTGAGAAACTAAAAAGGATTATTTACCAGTTTGTAAGCGCTTAAACAGCGATGATTTGGAGTTGTTGGCCTTTGTATCACTAAGAGTAACAGTACTTTATTGCTATTTGGTATTTCCTCACTCCTTGCCTTCTAATTGGAATAATAAACAAAAGAAATGACAGGCGGGCATTGATTGGATCGAAAAAATAAACTTGAGAAATGATAAGCTGGCATTGATTTGGATCGAAATAATATACATGTATATCGAAATGATATACATATATTTTCGAAATGTGAAGCGGGCATTATTTATTGGATCGAAATAATTAACTATAAAAAAGAAAAAAAACGAAGAAAGAAGAAAGATAAGCAGGCATTCATCGGATTGGAGTAAAAAGTATAGGAAATAATAAACAGGCATTATTCACTGGATTGGAAAAGTGCATGTTTTTTCGGTATGGCTGATTAAACGGCGCGGAGTTATTGACGAAAACTAGATAAGTAGGGGAGGTAAGTAAGCTCAGGCGTACTGTGACTGGAAATTTGAATATGTTCAACACGGAAATAAGCGCGCTTTTCTTCTTCGCCCGACACTCTCGGGAATAGCTCGGTGAGTGCAGTTTGGTGTGGCTGAACCTCTCTGTTCAGCTGGCTTTGCCAGTGGAGGTTGGCGCGGTGGGAGGTTGTGAAAGCCATTAAAACCTCGGTCCAGTGATTACAGGACGCGAGGAAGGGCTGACAGGTCGTTGTTTTCATCGATCACAGGATGGGGTGCTGCCATAGAATATTGCCAGCACCTTCACCCCCCCCCTCCCCTTCTACCCGCATTCTCCACCCCTACCCTTTGAGTCATGCCGTCATCAAGTTCGGGTAGCTTGAGGGTGACAGAGCAGGCCACCAATCCAGAACCGTTGGTGTTCCTTCAGTCAATCAGAAGACTGCTGCTGTTTTGTTCGCTGCATGTCCGACTAGTTTTCCTCAGCAGTTCCCAGTGGAAGATTCCCAATTTCTCGTTGCTTGTGCTGCTCGCAGCTAAACATTCGGCGTTTGTAATAAACGCCACGTGTAAAGTCTTGTCTTCTACTTCTGTCTGTCTCTCTTTCCTCTCTGTATCCCTGTGTCTGTCTGTATGTATGTCTGTATTAGGGACTATTTATCTTTATGTATTATCTGCCTGTCTCTCAACCTGTCTATTTATACCCATCTGTCGGATCTATATCTATGTTACGGCCTTGTGCGACCGGCAACATTAGTGATAATGATAATAATAATAATCTAAGATATCGATCTATCTGTAGACCTATCTATCTATCTATCTGTCTGTCTATCCCTACTTCCATGCGTGTGTGCGTGCATGTGTACATGTATGCGTGTCTTCGCATACGTGCGCACATTGTCAGTTGTGCGTGCTCATGTGTGAAGAAGAGTATGAGTCATGTGAAGCCTGAAGAAATATCACACTGGTCGACCCAGCATTATAGTTGGCCAAACTGTCGATGGCAACGCATAGCGATGGTAAGGACGGCACCAAGGGACATCTGATCCCCAACCTTTAACTGTATAGGTGTGGTGGTGAACCTGTTGACAAGCAGAGGGGAACTGGGCTTTTCTGTCTCAGCATTGTGGGGGGGTTAAGGGGGGTTGGCGGTGGCAGTGTCAGCCCACCAAGGGGCACAGGGTTCGGACACGACACATCACACCTTCAAAGTGACCACCAGGCGAGATTCCCCCCCCCCCCTCCCGCCCCCCCAATGTTTTTACAGTTTTTCCATCTCTCCAGACAAGGTGGAATGAAAAGGTCACGATATGGGTTGCCGTGTCACGTGTGTGTGTGTGTACACGCAGGAAGTGGAGAAAATCGAGTGCTGAGTTTTGTGTTATTTATTTTTATATAAATTATATTTTTTCAATTCTTGAAATGAGTACTAGTGCTGTGCCCGGTGGTTTATGTTCATTATCAGCGGTGCTGATGGTGCCAGGTGGGGGCAGCGGGGTGGGCATTGGCGAAGGGCATGGTGTGTGTGGGGGGGCAGGTCCCAATCAGAATCACCAATTCGACGATAGGCGAATAGGAAACAGGCGTATTGGGGATAGGCGAATCGGGATGACACCCTGTTTCACAGCAGGGTTAAAATGATTGAAAAACATGTCAGCCGATGGGAGGCATGGAGACAGGGGGTCAGTGGTTCCTTGCTGTGTGCATTGCTCACCAGAACAGAAGCCGCAGTCAGTGGAGTCAATGACGGCCTGTGTGCAGTGATGGGTGGTGGTCTGTGTGCAGTGATGGGTGGTGGCCTGTGTGCAGTGATGGGTGGTGGTCTGTGTACAGTGATGGGTGGTGGCCTGTGTGCAGTGATGGGTGGTGGCCTGTGTGCAGTGATGGGTGGTGGCCTGTGTGCAGTGATGGGTGGTGGTCTGTGTGCAGTGATGGGTGGTGGTCTATACAGTGATGGGTGGTGGTTTGTGTGCAGTGATGGGTGGTGGCCTGTGTGCAGTGATGGGTGGTGGTCTATACAGTGATGGGTGGTGGTCTGTGTACAGTGATGGGTGGTGGTCTATACAGTGATGGGTGGTGGTCTGTGTGCAGTGATGGGTGGTGGTCTGTGTGCAGTGGTGGGTGGTGGTCTATACAGTGATGGGTGGTGGTCTGTGTACAGTGGTGGGTGGTGGTCTATACAGTGATGGGTGGTGGTCTGTGTACAGTGATGGGTGGTGGGTGGTGGTCTATACAGTGATGGGTGGTGGGTGGTGGTCTATACAGTGATGGGTGGTGGTCTATACAGTGATTGGTGGTGGTCTGTGTACAGTGATGGGTGGTGGTCTATACAGTGATGGGTGGTGGTCTGTGTACAGTGATGGGTGGTGGTCTGTGTGCAGTGATGGGTGGTGGTCTATACAGTGATGGGTGGTGGTCTATACAGTGATTGGTGGTGGTCTGTGTACAGTGATGGGTGGTGGTCTATACAGTGATGGGTGGTGGTCTGTATACAGTGATGGGTGGTGGTCTGTGTGCAGTGATGGGTGGTGGTCTGTACAGTGATGGGTGGTGGTCTGTGTACAGTGATGGGTGGTGGTCTGTATACAGTGATGGGTGGTGGTCTGTGTGCAGTGATGGGTGGTGGTCTGTACAGTGATGGGTGGTGGTCTATACAGTGATGGGTGGTGGTCTGTGTACAGTGATGGGTGGTGGTCTATACAGTGATGGGTGGTGGTCTGTGTACAGTGATGGGTGGTGGTCTGTACAGTGATGGGTGGTGGTCTGTGTACAGTGATGGGTGGTGGTCTGTGTACAGTGATGGGTGGTGGTCTGTACAGTGATGGGTGGTGGTCTGTGTACAGTGATGGGTGGTGGTCTGTGTACAGTGATGGGTGGTGGTCTGTGTACAGTGATGGGTGGTGGTCTATACAGTGATGGGTGGTGGTCTGTGTACAGTGATGGGTGGTGGTCTGTACAGTGATGGGTGGTGGTCTGTACAGTGATGGGTGGTGGTCTGTGTACAGTGATGGGTGGTGGTCTGTATACAGTGATGGGTGGTGGTCTGTGTGCAGTGATGGGTGGTCTGTGTACAGTGATGGGTGGTAGTCTATACAGTGATGGGTGGTGGTCTGTGTACAGTGATGGGTGGTGGTCTGTACAGTGATGGGTGGTGGTCTGTGTACAGTGATGGGTGGTGGTCTGTGTACAGTGATGGGTGGTGGTCTATACAGTGATGGGTGGTGGTCTGTGTACAGTGATGGGTGGTGGTCTATACAGTGGTGGGTGGTGGTCTATACAGTGATGGGTGGTGGTCTGTGTACAGTGATGGGTGGTGGTCTGTGTGCAGTGATGGGTGGTGGTCTATACAGTGGTGGGTGGTGGTCTATACAGTGATGGGTGGTGGTCTGTGTACAGTGATGGGTGGTGGTCTGTGTACAGTGATGGGTGGTGGTCTATACAGTGGTGGGTGGTGGTCTATACAGTGATGGGTGGTGGTCTGTGTACAGTGATGGGTGGTGGTCTGTGTACAGTGATGGGTGGTGGTCTATACAGTGATGGGTGGTGGTCTATACAGTGATGGGTGGTGGTCTGTGTACAGTTATTGGTGGTGACAGTGAATGGTCAGTAGAGGCTCACGTCCGCAGCATGATAAGCATATTGAAGTCTCGTGGTCGACTGTCGTGTAGAAGTGTACTGAAATTCCCATAGAGTCTGTTGAAGTCTTGGTGGCCATAATCCTCTAATTCAGCCCATCACTAAACCACAATAGACGATCGTAAAAAGTCATCTTCTGTTCACCTGACATTTAACATTCATTGCATAAACCCCAACTGACAGCAACAACAATAATAGCAACAGATTGTCAGAATACACCGCATTTGTATAATAGGCGCTGTAATAATTTTAAAGAAGAAAATGTTCGGGGTTCTGTTTACTATTCTTTTTTAAAAAGCATGAGACATGTTACGGAAAGAAATGAGGTTCCCGTATGCATTTTTGTGTACCTCCAACAGCATTAAAACACATTAGAATTGGTGATTGTTGATGTTGTTTAGACATGTGGTACATGGATTGATTGACTGATTGTTAGGTATGGATACTTATATAGCGCTTATCCTCAGTCAGAGACGAAGCTCAAAGCACTGTACAGTCTCGTTGTCTCTCAGCTTGGGTAGAGCCGACCGACAGCTGTGTTTTGGCGCTTATCAATATTTTCCTGTGTCATTCAGTCAGGTTTTAGTCACACACACACACACACACACACACACACTCACACTCACACTCACACACACTGATGGCAAATAATTCCTATGCATATTCAAATATATATATATATATATTTTTTATTATCTTTGAACTGAAGTTCCGGCTGTTTTCTTGTTCTCCAGAAAGAACAAATTCCAGTCCGCTTTGGCTTAGTGTGTTCTGGTGCTCTCAACTGAAAACTGTTTTCGCTGGGGTGTGGGGTTTTGAGAGGACAGATAGGACGGTAGCCGCGCTGTTCCAAGACCTTTGCTTTGATGATGATATCTTTTTTCTCGGTTGTTCACGTAGAGGGATCAAAGCTGGTAAACCCACCTCCTGGGCACGAGGGTTCGCAGGGAAGATGTGATGAGAAACAGTCAAAATGTGTTTTTAAAAATATTATTTAAAAAAAAAAAAAAAAAAAGAAGAAGAAGAAGAAGAGGATGAAAAAAGATAATGCTGTCAGAGTTTCGTCGGCTCACGATTGTATGGTGGATGTCTTTGATGATCTGACTGATCAAGAAGTACAAACAACAACAACCACCACCAATATGTTTAGAGAGAGATTGATTCTAAATAATGTGTGAACATAGTTGTGGAATAACGTTGTTTCAGTTTTGTTTGATTCAAATCTTGTTCCAGCCTTGACTTGTCATTTTTTCTCCTTCCTTTTAGATTGATATGTTCAGATATGGAACTCTTTGCCTCACCACGTCCGTCACAGCCCCTCACTGCCTTCCTTTAAATCTAACCTCAAGACTTTCCTCTTCCAGCAGCATTTCCTCTGACATGAAAGTAGTTAGTTGATTGTGTAGGTATATTTGTAACGCTGTATTGTGTGTGTGTGTCGAATGTAGGTACATATGTATGTATGTATCATTGTATGTATGTATTGTACGTACGAGTTTGTATGGGCATATAAATGTTTCTTGTGCATGATTGTGAGCTGAGGACTGAGTGTGTTTTGTATGCGTTTGTATGGATTGTAAAGCGCTTGAGCAATGAGAAAAGCGCAGATAAATGTCCAGTTATTATTGTTATTTTTCAAATTATCATTATTATTATTATTATTATTTACGAGTTTTATTGTTGTCTAATAATTTACAGTGACAATATACCACGCACTGTCGATCCCTCACACACACGCGCACAGACCGATTATAACCCTCCTCCCGAGACTGGCCTTTCCCTACCAGGGTCTGTGATGGAGGTGATCAGCAAAAGCTGCCTTTCCTTCCCCTGGGGACTGGTGGAAATGGACCGTTTCCGCCATCTGTTTACGCTGAACGAAACCCAGCTGAGGTTTCCCTGCAGCAATCCCAGCACGTTAGGAAGATTGGTTTTCTTTCTGCCGGAGAATGTTGGTTTGTTTGATTCTGTAACAGGTGTGTGGAACATGCAGTCATGGACGATGCAGCTGACTGCAAACAGGATGGATACTGTTGACATATCTGTTTTTTTTGTGTTTTGTTTTGTTTTTCCGCAGTCGCAACAGTAAACCCAACGTCAAACACGCTGTGATTGACGTGTAGTCAATCTGCTCTCACTGCACCCTACTGATTTAGATTATAGGTGACCCTATTTCTCTTAATATCAATTTTTTTTTAAAATTGTATTTCATTTCGTTTATGCACGCGCGCGCGCGCGCACACACACACACACACACACACACACACACACACACACACACACACACACACACACAGTGGGCTGATATCAGTTCCTGATTGAACGCTTAGCGCAGGATAAGAACCCTTCTGTCGGCAGTAATGCACTTGACCTGACGATCTGATACAAGGAGCTGTCTTGATGCCAGCCTGTGGAGAAAGTAGCGGTCGCAGAGTGTTCAAAGTGGAGGAGTTCCAGTCAGTTTGGTTGTTGAAGGAAATGGAAATCATGGGGTGGGTGCAAGGGGAAGAGGAGAAGCGGTCATAGAGGTGGGTGAAAGCTGTGGCTGAATCATTACCACATGGTGCTGGTGGGGGAGAGTGGGGTGGGGGTGGGCGTGGGGAGTTTGCAGCTGTTTAGTGGTGTTAATAATTCAAGGCTTTTGTTATCAATATCATTTCATAGCTTGTATGAATAGGGTGAACTGCTTTGGCTGAAGCAATTCTATCATTCTGGGAAGTTGGATACAGGTACGGAAATAATGTGGAACAAGAGAGGCAAGGCCTTCAAGACTCACTTGTGATACACTTAAAAAAGAATGTGTTCTGTATTTATTATAAAGCTTCGGGTTAAAAAAGAAAAAGAAGAAAGAAAAAAAAGTCCTGACGGCAGATTCGAACCCCGCGTGTTCGGGTGAGAAGAAACTGTCTTACCCATTACACTATCGTGGCTCCTTAACTGACGTTAAAAAAAATTTAACATTTAAACATGCTTTTTTAAAGGGCGATAAATCGATTGCGGTATTCGCAGTGAGAACGCTGTTTAAACCATATTATTCTGGTATATCTTGGGCATTCAAAAAATCTTTAAGGTCAATTAAAAATTCCTTTTAAGTCCGCGGTAAAGGAGACATGGCCATCGCCGCAATCACCGCAACATTTAGCGGTTTTCTCTGGATCTAGATAAATGTACAAGTTTAGTTACACCTGCCAGGAATGTACGACATGGTCGATTCAGTTTCTCTTTTATGTTCATTCTAGTTTTATAACTTAAAGTTGATATGAACATTGAGTATTTTGTTAAACTAATAACATGTAGTACAAGTACTTCTAAACGTCGTATGAAGTGAAAAGGACTTCATTTTGAGAAAAGTCAAGACTGGAAATTTTTACGTTTCATCAAGGGTACTAACTCTCATGGTTTATTATTTTCAACTGTGAATTGCGACTGATTTTGTTGATATTTTTATGGCAGTTTGGGGCATAATCCAGTAAGTGATTAGGCGTTCACAAATCTTTCTCTGAATAAATATTTAACGGTCTCCTTCTCCAACTTTCCATCACATGTTATCGTGTATTGTCGATTGAATATAGGATTGAATGGGCAGGTCAACAACTTGAAACAAAATGGCGTTGTTCGCGAGGAATATGAACACGCGCTTTGAATATGTATAAATATGTGTACGCAATTGATTTTTGCCCATGACCTTCAGGGCTCAGCCAATAGATCTATAAAGTCCACTCGTAGTATTGATTTTAGTATTTTCCGAAACAGACCACTTGGGTGAATGAACATAGTGAAAGTCCTGTACACTGAGAGTAAAACACACAAGCTTTTTATGTATTGAGTATAATTTCAAAATGTAATGTTTAAGATGAGAAAGATCAGTTTAAAGCAAATGAACCCTCCTAGCATTAATTACAGATTAAGTTCCCTTTTTTACTATCTGCACCAAAGACATGCACCAGAAATTTTACTTCCATGCTTAGCAAAAGAAGTTCCTGTTTGATCAAAAAATGATAAAAATGACTGCTCTTGTTGTTTTGTCAGAATATCAGATCAAAGTGCCAAGTTTAGAGAGAGAAAAAAAATATATATATATAACAGTAAATTCAGTTTGCATACAATTTGACTTCTTTAAAAAAATTTTTTGGTGCCCATCCCAGAGGTGCAATATTGTTTTAAACAAGATGACTGGAAAGAACTGAATTTTTCCTATTTTTATGCCAAATTTGGAGTCAAGTGACAAAGTATTTGCAGAGAAAATGGCAATGTTAAAGTTTACCATGGACACACAGACAGACAGACAGACACACACACACACACACATAGACAACCGAACACCGGTTTAAAACATAGACTCACTTTGTTTACACAAGTGAGTCAAAAAGGGCATTGTTTATATTATTTCTTCATAGTTTGTAATATTAGTGTAAACTGCTTTGGCCTAATCGATTGTGCCATATATGGTGTTGAAATGTTATTGTTATTATTATTTGAAGGGTTGTATTATTTGAGTGAACTGCTTTCGCTGAATTATTTGTACTATATAATTATGGCGTCAAAAACTAATAAAAGGTTATTATTATTATTATTTCATAGGTTGTAAAACATAGGATTAACTGCTTTGGCTTATTGGATTGTACCATACTTTGAATATATGTAATTTCTCTCTTCATTCCTTTTCTTGCACTGAGATAATTACATGCACTATGTGCTTGATAGGTACGAATGTCTATATTTATTTAATGTATTTTGTGTGCGTGTATACGCGTGTTTGTAAGCATGTGCGCTTGTGTGTAGTTGCGTGCGTCGTATCGATCTATACAGATGGTACTGACATATTGCGCACATTTGTTCAGTCGAGTCATCGTTGCTGACCTATTTACTTGAAAGGCTTAAATCAATTGCTTCATGATTTTATCTAAGAATTTACTGATTCAATTCTGTTGTGATAGATTGTGTGTTTTAACAGACAGTTATAATGGATTATGCTTTGGTGTTATGAGTGGGTCGCAGTATACTGTTGTTATGTTCTGTACAGTTCCTGCAGCATTCATGTACATCGTACATTTATTAGCTAAGGGCTTTTCCGCTTTGTTTGCATCATAAATACGTACGATCATAAGCGAGTATACAAAATTTGATTTGTAGACGGTGTGATGTGATGGCTCGCTGTGTGTGTGGCAGGACAGCAGCATGGATAACAACATGGACAGCAGCCTCAAACGACGTGAGCAGACAGAGCCAGCAGACAGGTCAGAGCCAGCAGACAGGCCAGAGCCAGCAGACAGGTCAGAGCCAGCAGACAGGTCAGAGCCAGAGCCAGCAGACAGGTCAGAGCCAGCACACAGGTCAGAGCCAGAGCCAGCAGACAGGTCAGAGCCAGCACACAGGTCAGAGACAGAGCCAGCAGACAGGTCAGAGCCAGCACACAGGTCAGAGACAGAGCCAGCAGACAGGTCAGAGCCAGAGCCAGCAGACAGGTCAGAGCCAGCAGACAGGTCAGAGCCAGCAGACAGGTCAGAGTCAGAGCCAGCAGACAGGTCAGAGCCAGCAGACAGGTCAGAGCCAGAGCCAGCAGACAGGTCAGAGCCAGAGCCAGCAGACAGGTCAGAGCCAGAGCCAGCAGACAGGTCAGAGCCAGAGCCAGCAGACAGGTCAGAGCCAGAGCCAGCAGACAGGTCAGTCCCAGAGCCAGCAGACAGGTCAGAGCCAGCAGACAGGTCAGAGCCAGAGCCAGCAGACAGGTCAGAGCCAGAGCCAGCAGACAGGTCAGTCCCAGAGCCAGCAGACAGGTCAGAGACAGAGCCAGCAGACAGGTCAGAGCCAGCACACAGGTCAGAGCCAGCAGACAGGTCAGAGCCAGAGCCAGCAGACAGGTCAGAGCCAGCAGACAGGTCAGACCCAGAGCCAGCAGACAGGTCAGTCCCAGGCAGCGGCAAGGAGACCAACACCAGTAGTGGGGACCGGCTGGTCAGCCCCTGTAAACGTCTCCGGCTGACCGACTCCACCTGCACAGATGGCACGCTGACTGGCCAGTCCCACACCCAGTCCACTGTTGACTCCAACGGTTCAGACGACTTGGAGCCAGACATTCTGTATAACACCCCAGAGAAACACAGGCACGACGCCGTTTCTCATGAAGATTTTGTACATCTGTACAACAGCACTCTTGAAAAGTCTGAACAGACGACAGACTTGACAGAAGAAGATCCTTCCATGTTAAGCAGTTTAGGGCAAACAGATCCATCCACTGATCACTGCTGTGACAGAAATGCCCTTCCCCCGGAAGAGGTCTTGCTGGGTACCCCAGTCAAAGTCTTGTCGTTTGAAGGGGAGGAGGAGAATGATGACAGCATGCTACCCCCCACTCCGCCACACCTCATGCCTCACAACACCCCGGACACTTCGGCCGTCAAGGAGGGTGATGACTCTGACAACAACATCTTCATCAACACAACGGTAGCAGAACACCGTTATTGCGATTTCGATCCGGTCTCAGGCTCGTCCATCACCTTTGCAGACCGCACCAATTTAGATGGAGTACAGCAAAAAGCAGAAAAGCAACAGGAGGTAGGAGAATATATCTCAGAACAGTCCCTTACTTTTACAGACAGAACAAACGTCCACGGTGCTCAGCGCGTCTCAGACTTACCTGGACACTCAACAGAACGTGCACAACGTGGCAACAGGACAGAGCAAGTCCCACGGTCCCGGCTTTTCAGCCAGCCAGACCCTCTGCCGTTCGGCACCATAGACCCACACAGACCACGTCCCTCTCTTGACCTGGCCAGTCAGCCACCGCACCAACAGCGACACCGTTTTAGCAGTGTTGGAAATCTACTGTGTGCTGAAGAACTGGACCACCACAGACTTAGTCTTCAGAGTTACGGTAGTGTTGCTCACTTTGAACGTCAGCATCAGCAGTATGACATGTCCAGTCACCGCTATCCTGTTATCAGGTCAGCAAGCCAGACAACTTTAGTTCAGCCTCACAATTTACGTTCCGACTTGAACGAATGTCAGCCACTGGCAGATAGCGGCCAGGAGAGACTGGTGGACTATGGCAGTATAGACGGTCCTGGGAGTGGGGGGCTGGGTCATGGCGGGGTGAACAGCCAGGTGGTGAACTACGGCAGTGTTGATGTCCCCGTGGCTGCAGCAATCAGGGCAGTGGGATCCGTGCACAGCAGACAGGGCGGGTCAGAGAGTCAGGGCTCTGGCAGGTTGTGGTTTTATGGCAGCATCGATCATCCACAACGTCTGACCGGATCCCTTCAGTCCCTCCCTCCGGACAGTCAGTTCGGCCAGGTGGCTGACACTGAATCCCGTGGGAACTTAGGGAACCAAGGCTTGGTGAGCCAGAGACACGATCAGCCGTTTGTGCGGTCAGCCAGTCGGAGGACGTTACCCAGGGTGGGCAGTCAGGGCAGTTCCAGAAGCCAAACACAGTTCACTCCCAGTGACCCCCTTCACCTCCACACTGTCCACGGGACAGCAGAAGAGCTAAGAGCCGGTCCCAGACCTCACCTGGCTCAGATTCAGGAACTGTCAGAAACCTCGGGTATTTCTGCACAGATCCGTCAGGAAGACGACAGCACGGGCACTGCCACTAAGAGCAGCAGAGGGACGTCCTGTGTCCTTCCAAACCCTGGACACCAAGACATGGGACATAGCTATCCGATGGGTTCTCACCCACAAGGCTATGACCCTCGCTACATCGTTCAGCCCCCTTGCCAATACCATCCCTACCCTTTTCAGCATGCAGGCAGCACCACACTGTCCGGCAGTTCCGGGAGTCACGCTGAAGTGCTGTCCCAGGGCATGGCTGCTAGTGTCCCACAGCAGCAGCAGATGTCTGGCAGTCAGGGCAGTCTGAAGAGCCAGGGCAGGTCTGCAGGCAGTCAGCACAGTGGGGGCAGTCACAGGTCTGGGGGCAGTCATCGGAGTGGGGGCAGCTGGGAGCAGTGTCGGGAAAGTGGGCCTCACTGCCCACAGACGGCACAGCCTGGGGAAGATGCTGCAGACACGGCTCTGACTGAGGGCCTGAAGAAACGACGTGTGTTGGAAACACCCGGTGAGTTACTGTGTTGTGTCTGTATCACTTCCCATCTTTGACTCTCATGTGTGAACACAGTCTGTGTAATGACATGGCTCTGCGTGTGTGTTGTGTGTGTGTTGGTGCTGGGGGTAAAATTTAGCGATGCATTTTTTCGGCCTGTACAAGTGGATTCGGAACAAACTGAACTGGACAGGATGGTTGAATTAGAACTTTGACGTCATCCAATTTATGAAGTTATGGTAAGCAATGTGAGAGATCAAATGTCAAGGTCAGTATTTGGCAAAATAATGAAATTTGAAAGAGACCATCTTTTTCAAGTTTTATTCGTACTTGGTGTTTTGACTGGTAATGGTTACATGTTCGATAAAGAAATTCAGAATCAGAGGTCAAGGTCACAAAATAGCACATGACAGTTATAGGAAACATTTTTATGTGAATGAGAGAGAATGACTTGAACATTCGGTACGTATGCCTAACCACGAAGAGCGTGTAATTGCGAACGGTTCGTGGACCGCCCCAGTTCGAAGCGTTCTCACCACATACATTTCACATTTCGTTCGGAAACCTAAATGAATATCATTTAGAAGAACCAGTCAAACATCAGTTATTTCCGACTTCCCGCGCTCTTTCTGCTCTTCGCGCACCACTGCCGACCAAAATCCTAAAATCAAGGGAAGCAAGTAGTGGGACTCGAATTTTGCACAGTTTGAAATGGCTGTTTGTTATGTTGTGTGGGATGTGCGTGTTTAAGTGTGTGTGTGTGTGTGTGTGTGTGTGTGTGTGTGTGATCAAAACCAACAATACAATAGTCTGGTGCGATGTTCCAATGATATGTCTAATGAGTTCAAGACCTGCTTCTGTTTTAACTGCCGACATGTTCCCAAACCCGTCATTCGCAATTAGACGTGCCCGTTCGCCTTTACCTTCAGGCGTCCCTGCTATTTCCAGCGTTGAAAAAACGTTGAAAAGGAGGAGTAGACGAACTTTTCCTGGTACAACCAATCGGAGAAAGCCTTCAAAAACAGAAGATAAAAAACTGACGATCGCACTGCCTGTTGGCTGTACAGTACACACGTTGAACTGGTCGCTTCGACTGGATCGTTCGCAATTAGGCCTTCCTGCCCTAATCTTCATCAAATGTGTCACAATGACTGGTCATGGTGAGAACAAACTCAGTGTAAATAGACATGGTCAGAGGTCAAGGTCTTAACATGGCGAATTGGAAGAATGTAGAACTTGGAATTTTCTTCCAATTTTCATTAAATATGACATAATTTTGTTGCTGTTGTTGCCAGAACATAAATGTGTTGTAGATTTTGAGGTTAACAGTGAAGGTCACATCAAAGTGTGTGTATTTTCCCACGTGTTCTGCTTCGCAGTATTTTTTAAAAAGTTTTAATTCTTTTAATTTTTACGTTTTGTTTTTCATGGTTCCTAAGTTGGATTAAGTGGTTATCACACGTGAGTAAAGGCCTTGCTTCTCTTATATTGACGTGGGTTTGGAATGATTGTTCCAAAAGTTATTCATTGTTGACCTGGATTTGGCCACATTTCCCTCCGTCTGTTCCTCTCTCTTTCCTCACCGCTTTATGACTTTTTGCCAGTTAGCCAAGCGCGTGTCTTGAGTGTGTGTGTGTAAAGATATGTTCAAGGATGAAATTTGGCAAACCTCGTTGGACACTATCTCTGCCGCTGACAGGTCCATAGAATAAATAGATTTTCAGTTGAGCGTGAGTTGTTAGTCACAGAGTGCACGGACGAGAGACATCTCTATAAAGAAACTCGTTCCAGAAATGAGAGGGAGAGGTGAAAATAAAACTGAGACGATAGAGATCTTAGTTTTATTACATGGTTAAATCTAGTGACATGGGCTTTGGTTATCCAGGTCGTGTTTGTAGTCAGCCATTCCTTTCCCCGATCCCGCTGACAAAATCCGTCAGTGCGGCAGTCACATTTCCAGCAGAACAAAACGCTGTTTGAGTGTCAGGCTCATCAGACGTATTTAGGTCAAATCTGTGCGAAACGAAGTCGTGATAAGCAGCTACAGAAACGTAGCAGGGGCATTTTAATGCAATTCTCCCCCTGAGCCTGCCAGAGCCCACCAAGTGATTATGTAGATCACAACGATAACTACATGTAGTGAAGGTGCTAAAAGATGTAGACATGAAGAGGTGGGAAAAATCGGAGGATGATGTTGATGCCAGAAACAGGAGCCGTCGCTGACAGGTGCCAAACAGAGAGCAGCCGCAAAGAGATCTCCTCGGCTGACTGGCCCAGCTGATTAAGCGAGGAGCGCCTCTCTCCCTGGTGTTTACTGAGGCGACGTGTCTGTTCACACGTTGCGTATTCTATCTCCTCGGGCTTTGGACTGCGGTGTTTGATGTCTGTGTTAGTTAAACGTGCCTCATCTAAATCCCTGGCCTGTCACACATGACAGCCAGCCAGGCAGATCACATGATGACGAGGCTCAATACTTGGATTTGATTTCATTCATGTAAAGCGATTAGTGCTTTGCCTTGACCGAGGATAGGCGCTATATAAGTATCCATATCAATCAGTCAACAAGTCATGTATCCGGGACGCTGTGTGTAGGGCTGCAAAAGTCAATCTCTCTCTTTCTACACACACACACACACACACACACACTTCAAGACTTCAACAGGTCAAGACTGTTGGCTTCAAATAGAAGAGTTTGATGTGCACAAGGTGTGTTAAATGATATCCAATCATCAGCCTCTCCGCACCTGAAAAAATACAAGAAACAGAACATTCATTTCTGTATTTGTTCTGTTTTTGTTTCGCCAGCATGTCACTTTTTCGACATTTCACGAAGCTTATTCCTTACATCGGCATGACCACATAACAAAACAATTCTTCAGATATCTGTTGAGGGAGGGAGACGGAGGGGAAGACTGTTGCAACAGCGTCCCAGTGACTCTTCACGTGAAAAGTTAATGGAGGAGAAGAAGACTCCTTGTATGCAGATGAAGGTGTTAGAATCCAGTGTCAGTGCAGTATAACGTTCATTAGCATAGCAGCCTTCTTGCCTCACGTGGGGAAAAGTCGGTTACGGATGGGTAAATCACCATAGAGTAGGAGAAAACATTTTGTGGACTAACATTAACGGTGTCTGAAACTTTCACAATTGACGTTATGGGATAATCAGAGGTCCCGAGTGCATCATGCACTTAGCACATGTAAAAGAACCCACGGCAACACAACACCTTTCACAATTGATGTTGTGGGATAATCAGAGGTCCCGAGTGCAGCATGCACTTATCACACGTAAAAGAACCCACAGCAACAAAATATTTGTAACAAAAGAGTTGTCCCTGACAAAATTCTGAAGAAAAATCCACTGTGGTAGTAAATCACACTTGCAGACAGAAAAAAACAAAACAAAAGGGTGGCGCTGCACTATGGCGACGCGATCTCCTCCGGGAGAACAGCTTGAATTTTAAATAGAGAAGTGTTCTGCCAATACAATACAATACAAATCGCCAGTTTGGGAATACATTCTGCGGACCAGCATTCCCGGTGTCTGAAGCTTTTGCAAGGGCAGTGGTGGAGTCGGATCACAGCACGTGACCACAGACAGTACCGCTGTAGGACAAAGAAGACTTCCAGGGAAGAAAAGAACGACGTCCAGGGAAAAAGAAGAAAAAAAAGGGGGAGGGGTGGGGGTGGGGACAACCCGCAGCGTTTTTTGCCAAGGAACCCCACCCCCACTCCCCAGATGTTGTCGAAGACAATTTGTCAGAGTATTAATGTATACATTGGAGTGTTGTTGTTTAGAAGAGGAGGGGAAGGGGGATGAATGGTGAGTTGGGGGAAACCGGGTATGTTGGGGATGAAATTTGAAACAAATATCTAAACACAATTACAGAAAAGTACTAAATGGACTTTGGAAAAGAGAAGTCGCTAATCTTGCAAGCGAAATAACTGATGCAAAAAGTCAAAAACATCAGCATTCTCCGTCACTTCTGATGACACTCTTTCGTGCGGGTAAGGCTTCATCGTCTTACAGTAAAAAAATTACATGCATAAGTCACATCACTGAACAACATACACCTGACCCCAGAGCAATACTTTGTCCGTAATGAATTGGACAAAAGTCTGAAGATAAAACCCAGGATTGGTCTGCAAATCGGGCTAAAATCTGAGAGAGTCCACTGACGAGGTTTTAGAGTTGTATGAAAGCACCTATACAGCTAAGTCTCTTTCTGGTATATTGCCTTTCTCCGTGTATGACAATGAACAATATATAAGAAGGTGGCTAAAAATTTACCCGATTTTTGACGCTTTACTGCACTACCAGACAAAGTAAATCTTTCCATTGAACCCGCCGCTGAAAAGTTAATTCTTTCTTCTATAAAATGCTTTTTGAAATGACCCGAAAGCATCTGAACAGCAAAGTCCGTTTAACAGAAAAGTGGAGACCTCATGTTTTGATGCCACTTATCAACTAGATCTATTTTTAGACCAGTGGATTCAATGCCCGGCTTCGTAGTTCATCGCAGTTCAGGATTTGCTCAGATCTATCAAATATTAAATCTTGTCACATGGATTTTTTTTTTTTTTTTTTTTTTTTTTTAGGGAATGCAAGTTTCGATCGCTGTAATCAAATCGGAAGTGGCATTTCTGATGACGAAGAGAAGCAGTAGAACGATTCAGATACGAGGAAAAACCAAAACCTTTAATGGAAACCAAATTTACATTACTTATTTCAGTAGGTATTTCAATAATAGGTTTAATAATTTCCGGTGATATCATCGTTTTCTGTTGTTGTACAATTTTATTTCCGACAGTGAAAGACAAGAAAGAACTCCGTCAAAATAGACGAATTTTTCAATGAGAAGTTCAGTTGGTCTTGTTCAACTTTGTGATCACACAACACTCTTCTGTTTTCTAACTTCTGTTTTATTTTACACATACACACACACACACACACTCTCTCTCTCTCTCTCTCTCTCTCTCCTTTTTTTTTCTCTCCATCCCCCTCTCCCACCCCTCCATCCTCCCTGTGTCGTTGACATGACTGACAGAAGAGATGTAGGTCTGTCCTCAGTCGTAGCCAGTCTGTCATTAATTTTTCAGTGCCTTCCAGTGATGGAGTAAACCGATCGGAGAGAGAGAGAGGGTTGTGGGGGTGGGTCGGAGGTACAGCAGTTTAAAGGAGCGAGGATGGACTGGTGGCGAAGGTCAACTTATCCGCACGTGAAACTGGACGACTCTAATTAGTGGAAAGAACACTGAGTCCCTTGACCCCAGGTCACTTCCAGCCTGGGTCCCTTTGATGGACACAGACAGGAAGAGAAGAGAGGGGACCAACCGCCTACACTGGCCGGGGACTGACGGAAAAGCCAGGGGTCACAGCTGTCACTCTTCCCCAGTCCTCACTGCTCCTCGCTGTCAGAGGCTGTGAAAAGATGGCGTGGGACTGGTCATGAAGTTGATGGGGTGATAATTACCGCGAGTCTTGTCGCATGTTCTGAGAGGGGGAACAATAGGAAGTTGGTGAGATGCTGGGCGTTGTTCCAAAGGTCTGCAAGGTCCCTTTCCAGAACAGAGGGAGAAACAGGGGTTGAGGGGAAGAAGTTGGGAGACGACTGTCTGGTCTGAAGTACTTTGAGTGATAAGGGTATTTGTGTTGCTGTGAACTACCGTTTGGACAGTTCTCCTGCGAACAATCGTATAATTCTCTTAGTTTGGCACATCTTCACATCCGTCGCATTCTGCAAGATTACACCTGTCATTTCTCAGAGGTTCATGATTAAAGTTCGAGTGTGTGTGCGTGCGTGCGTGCGTGCGTGCATGTGTGTGTGCGTGCGTGCGTGCGTGTGTGTGTGTGTGTGTGTGTGTGTGTGTGTGTGTGTGTGTGTGCTTGCGTGCGTGTGTTATGATTGTAAAGAGAATGAGTGCATGTGTATATGTGGCAGTGAGGGAGCGAAAAAGAGACACAATACAAAGTCTTCATTAACGCGGCTAATATATTTAGCTGTTCAAGCATTGTAATTTTTTGAAATCATAATCATTAGGTGTTTTTTTTTTTTTTAATCCAGCCCTCGTGCTAAGGAAGGCCATGTATAAGACGAGAAGGTTACGAATACGATAAAAGGACGGAATCGCTCAGGTCACTGTGTGTGTGCGTGTGTGTGTGTGTGTCACACAGAGACTAGTATTAGTAAAGTACACATGAGACGGAAATAGCGTGCTTGATCATGATGTCACGAATGATGTCATGATGTAACTGATCGTGTGGAGCACTTTCAACCAAGTTATTCTGTTTGACCTGTTTTCCATTTTGTCAGTCGTTCACTTTTGAACAGAACATTTTACGCTATTTGACAAGAGAGAGAGAGAGAGAGAGAGACTCTGTGTGTGTGTGTGTGTGTGTGTGTGTGTGTCATGGACATAAATGTAAACATATATAACAGTGGTGTGTGTGCATGTGGATGTGTGTGACAAGCTCATTCCCCAACACCGTTCAGTACCGCCGTGGACTTTCCTGTCGTCCACAGACCCACCACACAGCGAGGGGTCTGTGTGTGGTCAGTGGTCCCAGGTGTAGGTGATAATTGCTGACAGTGTGCTGTGCCTGCTGCCGTCCTGAGCCCTTCCGCCACGGTGAGAGATACTCCTGCTGTCAGCAAAGGACTGGACGGTGCCTGCACGGACCGAGAGAGCAGTGGTGGGGTGTTGAGGTGTTGGGGGTTACACCCAAGTTATAAACGTTTTTTTCGCCTGATCAAAGACGTGTACAAAGCTGTCGAACTTACCCAAGCTTGTACAGCAAAAAATGCTTCGTGCATTACGTGGAAACATATTCTTAACGACAATTTTTTTTCAGCTATTCATTAAAGTGTTTGATTCACCAATTCTGATATGGGTCCAAATTATGGGGATTAGAGAAAGCCTCAGTTCATTGTGAGTCAGTTCATTAGTTTGTAGATAAGACGTATTTACGAGTAGATTCGCGTACACCTAAAGATCATGTATACTGTGAGACAGACAGATATCACATGTATGTGAAGTCCGCAGTATTCGTTACTGGCACAAGTTGATTCCGACGGAAACAATTAGATTTCATTATAAAGAGTATACACTGTTGTTTGAATTTAATGTAGATGGAAAGAAAAATTGGGGTTTCAAATGTTGGCATTTGTATGAAAATGGTTTTGGTGATGTCTGGGTAAATCAAGGTGCTGGCATAATAAATGAATTTATAAGCGTCTTTCGTCAAAGATTGATCGACTGGAATGATCGTATCTATACAAGTGATTTTATTTGTATAGGACGTCTTGTAGTGCTCATGATCTTAAAGATTATTTGCAAATGAACATTGATCGACAGTTGAAATATGTAACAACAAGATTTATGTTTGACATTTCCGACTTGAAGGTGCACCGTTTCAGATATAAACCATGTAATGACTGTAAACTGTTTTGTCCATTGTGCAGGACATCAAAGGAAGATGATGTACACTTTGTTCTCTGTTGTCCAAAACTTAACGATATTAGAGTTAAATTTATTCATCCTAGATATTTCAGAGATCCTGTTCAAACTGAGTTTGACGTCATGCACAAAACCTGATGTTATATAGATAATCTCTCTCTGTTTTTGTACAAGGCTTTCAGGTTTAGAGATGTAGCCGTTTCATAGTTAAAAATAATTCTTTTTCATTGTTCATTAATCCTCAAATTGTGTTTATTGTTCAAATACCCCTTCAAGAGGGGCTATGGCCATTTATTCAGTCTTACACACACACACACACACACACACACACACACACACACACACACACACACACACACACACACACACACACACACACACACACGCAGATTGGCACTCCATGTTCATATGTCCTCATTATCATTTAATACATTGGTTTATGAATCTTGATGGGACCGTTAGATAATAGCCCCAAACAGGTCCTGACAAACAGCAAAATTAAGGTATGCAGGACGCGTGGGGGTGACACGTCAGTTAGTCTTGATGGTGCCATATACGATGGTTGAACCTTATGAAACTGCAGTCTACCTTGGCGTTATGTACAGAGTCAGGGTGTGACCAAGCTGACAGGCCCCTCAGGCCGTGCTGTCCAGCAGATGGAGGCCCAATCTGTCGTTATGGCCTGTCGTGTTGACTCTGGGCTTTGAAGAGCAACTGCTGTTTGTTGTGGTCAGTCTCAGAGGCGTGAAAGTCGTCTTGTGTCCAGTGACTGTTTATCTTGTCCAGTGTTCTGTCTGCCCGCTTCCTGATAATAAACCGTGGGCGGCAGGGGGAGCAAGCGGCACAGTTTGTGTGTGCGCTCACTCATGGAGCTTAGAGGTCCACAAGCTGACTTAATGGAGCTTAGAAGCGCAGTGTAGGAAGCGCCGTGGTTTACAATGCACGCAGGGCGGCATGTGGCACCATACGGAGCGCTATCAGCCTGTGGCTTTGTTTTCAGGTGTGAGTGTGCCTCACTTAAGACCCAGCAGCTGGGGTGTGGACTTTACAGGGCCACAGGCTGTCTGCCTTGATAACTCATAGCCACCAGGCTGATGGCCGACGCTTAACACAGCTGTCAGCACTGTCTGTAAGCTGTACACCAGTTCTGAAAATGGTCCTCACTCCTGTTGTCTCGCCCAGTTCAACTAATCCTATCTCTCAGTGCATGTGTGTGTGTGAGCATGTGTGTGCGTGTGTACTTGTGTGTATGTGTGTCCATGCACTTATGTGTGTGCCACTCGCTCTGCCACTGTCACTTTATTATTTGCTGCCTCTGTTGGCTTTAACATTTAGTTATATTTGGCTTTTACGTCGACAACCACTCCGGTTGATAGGGCGAACAGGGGTTTCCATCCCAGGAAAGTAGGGGCAGTGAACAGTCTGTCGTTAACTGCGCTGAGCGACACCGCGTGGAGATGTGCAGCACTGTCAAAATGCCAACTTCAAATGTTGGTCGAACGTGATTGGAAGTCTCAACCTTTTAAATGAAACGCTTTCACAGAGGTGGTTGCTGATTTTCCACCGGCATGTGAACAGACAGTATGGCTTTCTCCCTGACAACACGTGTCAGGGTTTAGGGTGCTCACTGGGGCCGTGGGGATTATTGGGAGAGCTGAGTGGGAAGTTATTCAGGCGGTACCACAACTGGTTGGGAATTAACTCTGGTGGCAGATTTGATAGTCTGCTGTTTCGTAACTGTTGGGAAGAGAGTGGCTTCTTTATGGTTTGTTGGCCTCCCGTCTCATTGTGTTCGCTGAGCGTGAGATTCCACGCCGACATCATAAAACCTGGCCAGTAAGTTTGGTTTTTGTTTGTTTGTTTGTTTGTTTTTTTATCAATAAAGCGACCTGTGCTAATTTCATCGCTTTGATAATAAACAATTCAATCGATAGAGAAGGGGGAAACCCGCACATAGTGGATGGAAATTTGACGAGCTAAAGCCAGTGAAGAGAGGAGAAAACAGAAAATCGGAAGCTCGACTTAAAGTTGAATGTTGTTTCTATTTCTGTCTTTTGGGGGGATTGGGTGGGGCAGGGGCTGGGGGGCGATTTATGTGAGGGTGGAGAAGGGGGGGGGGGAGGGCACTGGCCGAATCTTCTTTGTTGTTTCTATCTCATCACTGACAGACTTGTTGACGACGTTGAGTATGATGTAGATGATGCAACAGGGTTGAAGAAGCGATGGAATATGAAAACACAAGAAAAAGCCTTTGGAGGGAGGCAAACGATTAACATTTATATTTTATCTCACAGTTTAAATAGTTTCTCCGTTTTGCTGTCACCTATAAAAGTTACAAAATTCAATCGGACAACTTGGTCTTTATCTTAGTAATTATCTTTTATACCCATCAGGTCAATTATTCTGACGTCAGGACAGTGAGATGACCACCTTTCTCTGTCATCAGAGTAGCAGTTAAGTGACATCCACCCAACAGCTGAAAGGACGAGATTAATGATCATTTGGTTTACAAACGTGATGCTCATCAATCCATAATCTTTCCAAAATTCTCTTTGCATATCAGAAATTTTTTATAAGTATCCAAAAAAATGTTACGTGTAGTTTCTCCAGCTATATTTCAGTACATCGTTATTTGACTGTCCTATTCTCATTACCCAGTATAAAGTAGATTTGAGAACAAGATACGGCAAAAGTCAAGGTGTTTCGTGTGATGCCCAGCAATTTGTAACATCATTCGCTGAGGTCATGATCTCACGTGCCACTCTCTGATAGGTAGCTAGCTTATAATTTCTGTCACTGGTAGCATGAGATGACCCCTCCACCCAATGCCCCACTACTCATTGTTTTCTCAATACATCCCCCTCCCCACGCCCATTATATAAGTGCGCTGGAAAGAATGAATGCACAAGTGTCTTAATCACCTTATAATGCGAGACAAAAAGTGAAATAAAATAAACCAGTAAATAGATAAAATAAAATAATGGAAGAAGAATGAGAAGAAATGTTCCAAGACACATGAATTCAAACGTAAGATCTCATCATCTGTCAGACGTACATAAATCAGTTGCATATTCAGTTCGCCCCAATATCAGTTTGACGTTATTTCAATTTTTTTTTTTATTCAACTATTTGCACTTCAGCTTCTTTGAATATTGAACATTCTGTTAATCTGTCGGCATTGTGTTATTAGAGAGCACGATATAAACTCGCGCTTGTATTTGCTCAAGTTTTTTTTTTTCTGACGACATTATATTAAACGCAGTATTTTGTCTTGGTTCTTACGTATATATATGTCATCTGTTTTATGGTTGTGCGCCGTACCCCTGCCCTTTTACTATTATTAATAATGACAGGCGCAATAGCCGAGTTTTGTTGGACTTTCAATAAGAGGGTCCCGGGTACGAATCAAGGCGACGGCGCTTAGTGGGTAAGCTAAATGAACAAAACGGTCATACACGTAGAATTGTGCATGTGTGTTTCACTGTGTGTGTGCATGCCTGAAATCTGAATGACACAGAAAACAAATGATGAGCGTCCGATGGCAGCCGTCAGTCGGCTCTGCCCAGATTGGCAGCCAACTTGTTGTACAAACCACCCCGTGTTTGTAAAGCGCTTTGAGCTTGGTCTCCAACCGATGATAGGCGCTATATATTATTTTCTAATATAAATGGGCATCTGTTGTTCTCAACAGCAGCAACGGAAATCGTAGTTGTACTGTAGTATTTTACTGGAGCTGAAAAGAGGATAGAGGCGTGGGGGTGGGTCTTTGGACTTTGTAGGGAGAACAAAGGCAGTGTCCAGCTGCTGTGAGAAGTTGGAAGATGTGAGTGATGACGGTGACAGCCGAGAGACGAAGACCACGCATGTAGTATCAGGTGACAGGAACGCGACCCCCCATCCCATCCCGTCCGGACTGTTGGCACCCCCACATCATGTGATGTCGGACTGTTTTTGTCCAACAGACCCCCACATCATGTCGGACAGTTTTTGTCCAACAGACCCCCACATCATGTCGGACTGTTTTTGCCCAACAGACCCCACATCATGTCGGACAGTTTTTGTCCAACAGACCCCCACATCATGTGATGTCGGACAGTTTTTGTCCAACAGACCCCACATCATGTGATGTCGGACAGTTTTTGTCCAACAGACCCCACATCATGTCGGACTGTTTTTGTCCAGCAGACCCCACATCATGTCGGACAGTTTTTGTCCAACAGACCCCCACATCATGTGATGTCGGACAGTTTTTGTCCAACAGACCCCACATCATGTGATGTCGGACAGTTTTTGTCCAACAGACCCCACATCATGTCGGACTGTTTTTGTCCAACAGACCCCACATCATGTGATGTCGGACAGTTTTTGTCCAACAGACCCCACATCATGTCGGACTGTTTTTGTCCAGCAGACCCCACATCATGTCGGACTGTTTTTGTCCAACAGACCCCACATCATGTCGGACTATTTTTGTCCAGCAGACCCCACATCATGTGATGTCGGACAGTTTTTGTCCAGCAGACCCCCACATCATGTCGGACTGTTTTTGTCCAGCAGACCCCACATCATGTCGGACAGTTTTTGTCCAACAGACCCCCACATCATGTGATGTCGGACAGTTTTTGTCCAACAGACCCCCACATCATGTCGGACTGTTTTTGTCCAACAGACCCCACATCATGTCGGACTGTTTTTGTCCAACAGACCCCACATCATGTCGGACAGTTTTTGTCCAACAGACCCCCACATCATGTCGGACTATTTTTGTTCAACAGACCCCATATCATGTCGGACTGTTTTTGTCCAACAGACCCCCACATCATGTCGGACAGTTTTTGTCCAGCAGACCCCCACATCATGTCGGACAGTTTTTGTCCAGCAGACCCCCACATCATGTCGGACAGTTTTTGTCCAACAGACCCCCACATCATGTCGGACAGTTTTTGTCCAGCAGACCCCCACATCATGTCGGACAGTTTTTGTCCAACAGACCCCCACATCATGTCGGACAGTTTTTGTCCAGCAGACCCCCACATCATGTCGGACAGTTTTTGTCCAACAGACCCCCACATCATGTGATGTCGGACTGTTTTTGTCCAGCAGACCCACATCATGTCGGACTGTTTTTGTCCAACAGACCCCCACATCATGTGATGTCGGACTGTTTTTGTCCAGCAGACCCCCACATCATGTGATGTCGGACAGTTTTTGTCCAGCAGACCCACATCATGTCGGACTGTTTTTGTCCAACAGACCCCACATCATGTGATGTCGGACTGTTTTTGTCCAGCAGACCCACATCATGTCGGACTGTTTTTGTCCAACAGACCCCCACATCATGTCGGACAGTTTTTGTCCAACAGACCCCCACATCATGTCGGACTGTTTTTGTCCAACAGACCCACATCATGTCGGACTGTTTTTGTCCAACAGACCCCCACATCATGTCGGACAGTTTTTGTCCAGCAGACCCCCACATCATGTCGGACAGTTTTTGTCCAGCAGACCCCCACATCATGTCGGACAGTTTTTGTCCAACAGACCCCCACATCATGTCGGACAGTTTTTGTCCAGCAGACCCCCACATCATGTCGGACAGTTTTTGTCCAACAGACCCCCACATCATGTCGGACAGTTTTTGTCCAGCAGACCCCCACATCATGTCGGACAGTTTTTGTCCAACAGACCCCCACATCATGTGATGTCGGACTGTTTTTGTCCAACAGACCCCACATCATGTCGGACTGTTTTTGTCCAACAGACCCCCACATCATGTGATGTCGGACTGTTTTTGTCCAACAGACCCCCACATCATGTGATGTCGGACAGTTTTTGTCCAACAGACCCACATCATGTCGGACTGTTTTTGTCCAACAGACCCCACATCATGTGATGTCGGACTGTTTTTGTCCAGCAGACCCACATCATGTCGGACTGTTTTTGTCCAACAGACCCCACATCATGTGATGTCGGACTGTTTTTGTCCAGCAGACCCACATCATGTCGGACTGTTTTTGTCCAACAGACCCCCACATCATGTCGGACAGTTTTTGTCCAACAGACCCCCACATCATGTCGGACTGTTTTTGTCCAACAGACCCCCACATCATGTGATGTCGGACTGTTTTTGTCCAACAGACCCTCACATTTCTCTGAAATTCGGGCGAGCAGCCCGGGCTGAGCGCGTAGCCACAGAGCAGCCCATCTTTTCTTTTCTTTCTTATTTTTTCGTTTTCAGTTAGCAAGTATATTTGTTTTACTGTCAAAGTGAAATTTTCTTCGGAATTTTGGAACGGACAACATTTTGTCGCCGTGGGTCTTTACGTGCGCTAGGTGCACGCTGCACTCGGCGGAGGGGGGGGGGGGGGGTGTAAAATCCTTGTCCGAATTTAGAACAGGAACCCTCTTTCCCAGTCGGGCGCATTATCACCACACACTTCACGCTTCTCATGCTCCAGCCTGATGATAAAAAAAAAAAAAAATCTTCGCAACTAAAAAAATAACACACACACACACACACACACACACACACACACACATATATATATATATATATATATATATATATATATATATATATATATATATAAGGAAATGTGAGGGTGGGGGGCGGAAGGGAAGAAATAACGATTGGGAATAGAAAAAGAAAAGAAAAAATGTGGTGGTGGTGGTGAAGCATTGAGTTGACACCCCACAACACTCCCTCTCGCCCCCCCCCCCCCCCCCCCCCCCCCCCCTTCTCCCTCCTTCACCCCACTTTCTCTCGCTCGCTCTTTTATTCACTCGCGGTCGCACGCTACGCTTACACACACACACACACACACACACACACACCTGTCCGTCTCTGGGTTTCAAACCAACCTGTGTTGGCTCTCAGGACAGGTCGCATTGAATCAAGCAGTGAACAAGACCTGCACGCGCCGCCACATACGTCAGGGATCAAAACAGACCAATCAGCGGCTGGGATTGGGCATGACACGCGCCAGGTGCCTCTCGCGGACTGGGTGCAGAGTACAACGTTTTTATCTGTGAATAGGGCACGATTTGAATTGGAGGGATTAAGAAAAAAAAAGAAAAAAAGAAAAGAAAAAAAGGTGGGGCAGTAATATCAGCTCTCCCCACCCGCCATAAAGTAGCATTGTGCATTACAAGTGGGTCGCCAGTAGTCTTGTTCAGTTTATTTAGTCAGAATTCAGCACAGGTCGCCATTGGTAAAAAGGCCTGGCGAGAAAAGTGACAGACAGTAACTGCTTTCAAGCGCGTCCATTATCGGACAGGACGAACAGCACTTGGGTGTGTGAATGGTGAGGGGAGACAAGATTTGCAGGTTCCTTTATATAAACAGGGTTTTATTCAATATGTCACTATACTGATACAACGAGTTTCAGAATACACACACACACACACAC
>NC_134906.1:15625154-15720154 GCF_041734735.1 Babylonia areolata | reverse complement strand
GTTCTCTCACTCGCTGCCGCTCTTTTTTTCTCTATCAGTAACCCACTCACGCAGTCACACTAAATCATATGCAATAATGCATGTATGCTGGGTGCACATTGGGTGTGGTTATGCATTTGGTGTGTCTGTGTCTACAGGTACGCGTGCCTAAGTGTCTGGATCGTGTGCAAATGCTGATCTGAACAAACACAGTTTATGATTTATAAACAGCTATGGGCAGACAGGGCGTGATCGTCTCTTGCTGTTTTGACATAATTGTATTGATATCATAATACAGTGCAGACAGCCCATTTGATGGATATTGGATACATAGTTTTTCTTCTTTTAGAAGGCGAAAGAAACTGTCAGGTGTTTGTGTTGAATGAAGCTCAAAGGGGTCTTAAGAGTTAACGCACACAGCGTGGGTATATCTCCCCCTCCTTACAACTGTCCTGTAAGAAAACTACTGAATGACGATTTTCTCCAATGCCATAATGCTAACACTGTTGGCTGTCTGGTCTGACGACCATGTTTCAGTGTATTGTGTCAGGAACTGTGGCTTCACATTTCTTCTTCGTTTTCTGCCTGCGTGGGCTGCAGCTCCCAAGTTCACTCGTATATATATAAGGAGGAAGGTGGCATAATGGTTAAGACGCTCAGCTGCCAATACAGAGAGTCCGCGAGGGTGTGGGTTCGAATCCGGTCTGACCCTTTTTCCCAAGTTTGACTGGAAAATCAAATTGAGCGTCTTGTCTTTCGGATGAGACGATAAACCGAGGTCCCGAGTGCATCACGCACGTGGCGCACTGAAAAAGAACCTATGTCAACGAGAGTGTTGTTCTCAGGCAAAATTATCTAAAAAATTATCTCCTCTGATAGGTACACAAAATTGATATATAAGCTTGCACTCAAGGCCTGAGAAGCGCGTTGGGTTAGGCTGCTGTCAGGCATCTGCCAAGTAGATGTGGCGCCACGTATATGTATGGATTTGTCCGAACGCAGTGACGCCTTCTTGAGAAACTGAAACTCACTCGTATACACGTGTACCAGTGGGGTTTTACATGTACAACGGCTTTTACTCCGCCATGTGTACTGCCATACTCCGTTTTCGGTTTATGTTCTTGTTTCGTAACCCACTGAACGCTGACATGGATTACGGGATCTTTAACGTGCGTATTTGATCTGCACGTGTATACACACGAAGGGGGTTTAGGCATCAGCAGGTCTGCACTTAATATTGACCTGTGAGATCGGAAAAAATATCCACCCTTGGTGTGCCTAAACCGCGGGAAACTCGGACGAGAATCGAGCTCTGTAGCCATTCGGCCCCCGCACACACCGACTCCATGTTGAACTGCTCCACTGTAACTGTTGTTGTATTATTTGCTTTTCAGTGACTCGAATGTCCACCTTCCCGAAGGGCCAAGATAGATAGAGCGCTTCAGTGTGAATACGTCCAGTCTAATCCAATTTTATGTAACGAGAGAGAGAGAGAGAGAGAGAGAGAGAGAGAGAATACACAATATCAACAAAAAAGCACGACAAACTAGCTGTTCAACAAATAAAACGAGAAACAATCTATTCAGCTTGTTGAATTATAACAGAGAGCTAGTATGGCTCCAAAATAAACTCTGAACTATCTGTGTGTGTGTGTGTGTGTGTGTGTGTGTGGCGTGGAGGTAAGGAGATGATAAGGGAGAGGGGTAAGGTTTCTCTCTCCCTCCCTCCCCCTTTTACACTCGCACACACACATGCACATTCACACTCGCCCCCCCCCCCCCCCCCCACCACACACACACACCTCCACCCTGGCACATACCAACACACACGTACACACGAACGAACGAACGAACGCAGGCACGCACGCATGCACGCTCACACACGCACGCTCACACACACACACACACACACACACACACACACACACACACACACACACACACACACACACACACACACACACACGCATCCTCTATGTGCGGACGCGCGCGCGTTTGAGTGAGGAAGGGTGGAGCGGGTCATGGCTTTTGTTTATTTCAGTGTTTCACTGTGAAGGACTGACAGCCCCGCCACATACACCGGTTGTACTCCACCCAGCATCCCTCCTCGCCTCTGGTCAGCGGGGAGGCACGTGAGAGGGATCAGCTGAGGGATTAGTGTGACACATTAAAGACGGGACACACCTCGTCCCTCCGTGAAGCATTGTCGACCCCTGCCTGAAGAGGGGAGGGAGGGCGGGGGGAGGGGAGGGGGGGTGGGGGGGTAAGAAAATGATGGCATGGAGACTGGCCGTTTGTTTAACTCACTCAGTACGGCCAGTCCTCTCTTCTCCTCTACACAGACCCCTCGGATGTCCAGTGGGTGTCTGAATGACCCAACCTTTAGCTTCCGTCGTCAGAATTGTCGTATTCTTTGTCAACATTCACCTCTTCAGTGTAAGAGCCTTCCGCTTGTAATATTTTGATGGTTGTAATTGGGGTGAAACGCTGTTAACGTCGCCTCTTTCGCCGTTCGTATGGAGAGAGTTAAAGGAGGCTTTGGAAGTTAGCGTACATGACGAATACAGTATTGACAAGAAGACTGATCGACAGCATGCAGCATGCAGCAGTATTCATTCATCGTCTGAATCTGTCTATATGTCTCTGTCTGTCTGTGTTATATATATTATGTCTTGTTTGATGTTGTAGAAAAAAAACAACCACCCCAAACCACGAGAGGTAACCCGTCTGAAACAGAAATTTGGCATTTGGTGTCATATACTGTACTTTGTCAAACTGACCAATTCTGTCTGACCTTCGTGAATTGGTGGATGAAGCCATCTTCCCACCTTTATCAAAACATCCTTTTCTATAATCGGTCCGAAGCAGAAATTCAATAAACTTCTTTTTTTGTTGTCAGAATCTGTTATGTATAAAGTCCCATGGAATTAAAAGACAAAGAGACCACGATATTTGATTGCACCAAAAAACCCAGCTCGGTCCTTTGGGATTTAAAAAAAAAAAAATTTTTTTTTTGGACGCCGGTAAATAGCAGATGTGCCTCAGGTACAAGCCCCCCCCCCCCCCCCCTCCTCCCTTCTGTTCCCACCTTCTTCCCGCGCCACTCCCATACCGTCAGAAGCCATGCTACCTGTGGAACAGAGTGAAGTCATCACGTGGTCATCATGTGATTTGGGAGGTGGGGGGGAGGGGGAGGGGAGGGGGGGCCATTGTTGAGATTGGGACGAGGTCTGTGGGGACATTGGGGTCTCTCCTTCAGCGTGGTGTGGTAGTTATAATGCGGACTGTGCGCCCATTCTCTTGTTCCCATGCTCATTCTCTTGTTCCCATGCCCATTCTCTTGTTCCCATGCTCATTCTCTTGTTCCCTTGCCCATTCTCTTGTTCCCTTGCCCATTCTCTTGTTCCCATTCTCTTGTTCCCATGCCCATTCTCTTGTTCCCTTGCCCATTCTATTCTCTTGTTCCCTTGCCCATTCTCTTGTTCCCATGCCCATTCTCTTGTTCCCTTGCCCATTCTCTTGTTCCCTTGCCCATTCTCTTGTTCCCATGCCGATTCTCTTGTTTCCATGCTCATTCTCTTGTTCCCATGCCGATTTTCTTGTTCCCATGCCCATTCTCTTGTTCCCATGCCATTCTCTTGTTCCCATGCCGATTCTCTTGTTCCCATGCCGATTCTCTTGTTCCCATGCCCATTCTCTTGTTCCCATGCCGATTCTCTTGTTCCCATGCCGATTCTCTTGTTCCCATGCCGATTCTCTTGTTCCCATGCCGATTCTCTTGTTCCCATGCCGATTCTCTTGTTCCCATGCCCATTCTCTTGTTCCCATGCCGATTTTCTTGTTACATGCCGACTTACTTGTTCCTCCCATCGCATGCCGGAGTCGTTACCTGGGTGTGACGTCCACCCCACCCTCCTCCCACCTGCCACTGTTGGCCTTGTGAGAGCGACAGGGGGCTATTCACCTTAATTCCACCAGCACTTGAATGTTGATGATGTTGAAAGGCCATTTGGAAGTTGACGATGCTGAAAGGCTGGTGGAAGAAGAAGATGATGGAGTGATTGTGGCGGAGCACGTGTGGTGGTTTTATGGGTGTGGCAGGGTGTGTATACATGGGTTAGGATTCCTGTGGCTGCCGTGTCTGCCTTTTTTCTCACTCCTTGTGGGAAAGGGGAGGGGTGGTTGTAGTGGTGGTGGTGGGAACTGTCCTGTACTGTACACTGTGGGACATTAACTGCCCCAACTGCAGCCAGTTACCTCTGTCTGCTTGCTTTTAGTGTGTGGGTTGCCTCCTCCTCTCCCCCCCCCCCCTCCGTCCCTATGTCTGTGTGTGTGTGTGTGTCTCTATCTGTCTCTCCCTCGATGTTGCAATGCGCTTAGGTTGTACTGTGATGTGTCCATCTACCTCCTCTCCCTTCCGTTATTTTTTTTCCTTTGAGGGGCTGTGGCCTCATGAACTGGACAATTAATTTTGATTAATTGTTTGATTAATTTAGTGTGTGTGTGCGCGCGCGCACGTGTCTATCTTCAGTCTCCTTCTGTCTGTCTGTCTGTGACACACACACACGCATGCACACACACACACACACACACACACACACACACACACACACACACACACACACACACACACACACTCTCTCTCTCTCTCTCTCTCACTCACTCACACTTCTTTTCCCTGTGAGCGTTTCGTATTTCTGCAGACTGAGTGCAGCCGATCATTGCGACTTGCACTCAGAAAAACACGCAAGCATGAAATATAGTTATGTTGATCCAATGATTACAGATATGGAATTTAGTGCCGTAATTATGTAGAGACCACTTGAAAAGGACTGTGTGTAGATTTTTTTTAAAGGGTATGAGTGAAGGATCGTGGGGGGAGTGAAAAAGACTCTGAACCCCAGGTTTGTGTGTTGACAGGGCAAGTCAGGGTGTCGGCATACCTCAACTGTGGTTTGGTCACTGTGCATGGTGAGTACTCAGTATGTATTGTGTTGTGTTTGGGAGTGTGTTGTATTGTATTTGATTGTGTGGTTTGTATTGTGTTGTTGTATTGTATTGTACTTCAACCCTGAAATCCAGTACAACCTGTTCAGGGTCGGATTGCCGGCGACTAAACCGGCACTCTCACCGCTCCCTTCCGGGACTGGTGAGGCAGGTGGCTAGACACCCTTATGGAATTAAAAACGAGATCCATAAAAGGGCGTCGGCTCAGGAGAGCCACCGACGGCCATCTAGCTCCACCGTGCTGTGTGCATGCCACACGCAGTTGGCCCCCGGGGTGTGTCTACCCATGCATGCGAAGTCTGGATCCGGTAGAATCTGCGGAAGAAACCTATCGGTTCAACGGAGAGGAAGGCGGTTACAGCAACGCACTGTGGAGTGCAGAGAGCAAGATGAGACACTGAAAGGATATCTTGGTCATCCACTGCATCCGTGCTCATCCTCCAGTCGTCTCGACCTTGTCTTGCCACTGGAAATTCGTGGACCCGGACGAGAGAGTGAGGTCGACGTTGCGCAACTCCTCTTCACTTTAAACAAACTCATCGCGCAAGTCATCAGTCATCCTTACTGACCTTTCATCCTTCATCATTTCTAGCTCCCTGACAATGGTATGCCTGTCTTTGTCTGCCCCAACTGTCAGCGAACATTTCGTGCGCAGATTGGACTATTCAGCCATCTGCGCACTCACAGATAGATTCATGAGCATCCCCCCCCCCCACCACCACCACCCTCCCCCCATCCCCCAGCTGGATGACAACGATGGTCATCATCGATCTCGATGGACACACACCACTTCAACACCAGCTGTTTCTCTGCTCTTTCCGGAGAGAGCGCTCGTGTATTCGTTGAACGTGTAAGTATTTATTATATGCAACATTGTTTTGAATGATAGGAGAGAGGCAGAGAGAGAGAGGGAGGGGGGAGGGAGCCAGTCAGGGAGAGGGACCTAAATGTAGAGGGATTTACACTCAAGTGTTATAGGCGGCGAGTTTCACCCTGTACCCTGCACGGGTTGAAGGAGTTCCTGTATCACCTTGTCTCTTGTATCAGCCTGTCCCCTGTATCACCTGTATCACCCTGTCCCCTGTATCACCCTGTCCCCTGTATCACCTGTATCACCCTGTCCCCTGTATCACCCTGTCCCCTGTATCACCTGTATCACCCTGTCCCCTGTATCACCCTGTCCCCTGTATTACCTGTATCACCCTGTCCCCTGTATCACCTGTATCACCCTGTCCCCTGTATCACCTGTATCACCCTGTCCCCTGTATCACCTGTATCACCCTGTCCCCTGTATCACCGTCCCCTGTATCACCTGTATCACCCTGTCCCCTGTATCACCTGTATCACCCTGTCCCCTGTATCACCTGTATCACCCTGTCCCCTGTATCACCCTGTCCCCTGTATCACCTGTATCACCCTGTCCCCTGTATCACCTGTATCACCTTGTCTCCTGTATCACCCTGTCCCCTGTATCACCCTGTCCCCTGTATCACCTGTATCACCTTGTCTCCTGTATCACCCTGTCTCCTGTATCACCCTGTCTCCTGTATCACCTTGTCTCCTGTATCACCCTGTCTCCTGTATCACCTGTATCACCCTGTCCCCTGTATCACCTGTATCACCCTGTCCCCTGTATCACCCTGTCCCCTGTATCACCCTGTCCCCTGTATCACCTGTATCACCCTGTCCCCTGTATCACCCTGTCCCCTGTATCACCCTGTCCCCTGTATCACCTGTATCACCCTGTCCCCTGTATCACCTGTATCACCCTGTCCCCTGTATCACCCTGTCCCCTGTATCACCTGTATCACCCTGTCCCCTGTATCACCTGTATCACCCTGTCCCCTGTATCACCCTGTCCCCTGTATCACCCTGTCCCCTGTATCACCTGTATCACCCTGTCCCCTGTATCACCCTGTCCCCTGTATCACCCTGTCCCCTGTATCACCTGTATCACCCTGTCCCCTGTATCACCCTGTCCCCTGTATCACCTGTATCACCCTGTCCCCTGTATCACCCTGTCTCCTGTATCACCCTGTCCCCTGTATCACCTGTATCACCCTGTCCCCTGTATCACCTGTATCACCCTGTCCCCTGTATCACCTGTATCACCCTGTCCCCTGTATCACCTGTATCACCCTGTCCCCTGTATCACCTTGTCTCCTGTATCACCTTGTCTCCTGTATCACCCTGTCCCCTGTATCACCTTGTCTCCTGTATCACCCTGTCCCCTGTATCACCTTGTCTCCTGTATCACCCTGTCCCCTGTATCAACTTGTCTCCTGTATCACCTTGTCTCCTGTATCACCCTGTCCCCTGTATCACCCTGTCCTCTGTATCACCCTGTCCTCTGTATCACCTTGTCTCCTGTATCACCCTGTCCCCTGTATCACCTGTATCACCCTGTCTCCTGTATTAACTGTATCACCCTGTCCCCTGTATCACCCTGTCCCCTGTATCACCCTGTCTCCTGTATTAACTGTATCACCCTGTCCCCTGTATCACCTGTATCACCCTGTCTCCTGTATTAATTGTATCACCCTGTCTCCTGTATCACCCTGTCTCCTGTATTAACTGTATCACCCTGTCCCCTGTATCACCCTGTCCCCTGTATCACCCTGTCCCCTGTATCACCTTTCTCCTGTATTATCTGTATCACCCTGTATCACCCTGTCTCCTGTATCACCCTGTCTCCTGTATTAACTGTATCACCCTGTCCCCTGTATCACCTTTCTCCTGTATTATCTGTATCACCCTGTATCACCCTGTCTCCTGTATCACCCTGTCTCCTGTATCACCTTGTCTCCTGTATTAACTGTATCACCCTGTCCCCTGTATCACCCTGTCCCCTGTATCACCTGTATCACCTTGTCTCCTGTATTAACTGTATCACCCTGTCCCCTGTATCACCTGTATCACCTTGTCTCCTGTATTAACTGTATCACCCTGTCCCCTGTATCACCCTGTCTCCTGTATTATCTGTATCATCCTGTATCACCCTGTCTCCTGTATCACCTGTATCACCCTCGACCATCGGCCATCACCTATAGCAGACAACAATGTCACATCGACCATCACCTATAGCACACAACAACGTCACATCGACCGTCACCTATAGCAAACAACAATGTCACATCGACCGTCACCTATGATGGAGTCTCCCGTCGGACCGACGGATGAGTAGGCAGGCAGGCTTATCTGTCGGTGTGTGTCCTCATTTAGGAGGAGAGGCCGATTCTGGATGCGCAGCACTTCCCACATTTGTTGCACGGGGAAATTTCTCCAGAAGATGGACCCTGCTTCCTTCGCTCACGCTTCTCCTTAATGGCCAGCGTTCTCTTGTTTTTAAACGTCTTATGCCACTAGAGCACAGCATCCTCCAGCGACCATCACCTACAGCAAACAACGATGTCACATCGACCATCACCTATAGCAGACAACAATGTCACATCGACCATCACCTATAGCACACAACAATGTCACATCGACCATCACCGATAGCAGACAACAATGTCACATCGACCATCACCTATAGCAGACAACAATGTCACATCGACCATCACCGATAGCAGACAATGTCACATCGACCATCACCGATAGCAGACAACAATGTCACATCGACCATCACCGATAGCAGACAATGTCACATCGACCATCACCGATAGCAGACAACAATGTCACATCGACCATCACCTATAGCAGACAACAATGTCACATCGACCATCACCTATAGCAGACAACAATGTCACATCGACCATCACCTACAGCAGACAACAATGTCACATCGACCATCACCGATAGCAGACAACAATGTCACATCGACCATCACCTATAGCAGACAACAATGTCACATCGACCATCACCTATAGCAGACAACAATGTCACATCGACCATCACCGATAGCAGACAACAATGTCACATCGACCATCACCTATAGCAGACAACAATGTCACATCGACCATCACCTATAGCACATGACAATGTCACATCGACCATCACCTATAGCACACAACAATGTCACATCGACCATCACCGATAGCAGACAATGTCACATCGACCATCACCGATAGCAGACAACTATGTCACATCGACCATCACCGATAGCAGACAACAATGTCACATCGACCATCACCTATAGCAGACAACAATGTCTCATCGACCATCACCTGTAGCAACAACAATGTCACATCGACCATCACCGATAGCAGACAATGTCACATCGACCATCACCGATAGCAGACAACAATGTCACATCGACCATCACCTATAGCAGACAACAATGTCACATCGACCATCACCGATAGCAGACAACAATGTCACATCGACCATCACCGACAGCAGACAACAAGGTGACATGTCGACCATCCCATATAGCAAACAACAACGCCGTTGTCTACACCGAGAGAAGAAAGCGAAAGCGAAAGTTAATGGGTCGTTAAACTTGTTTTGATGTGGTCAGTTCAGCTGCTCATGTGACAAGCATAATTATGTTTCACACTTGTCTTGTTTATTAGACTGTTTCATTTGCGTGGTGTTTGACAGGTAATCTACTACAATAATTATGGGAGGAATGTTCTGCGTGTTAACTATCAGTGAGGGTATTCTTGGGAGGGAGGTGGACGGGGGGAGGGGAGGGGGAGGAAGGGGTGGGGAGTAGGTTAAACAGAAAGACTGACACTGACACCGACATATCTTATAGTCCATTCAGCATTGAGGTCCCCAAGACAATGGGGAATGACAATTTCACTGAAAAATGTTCTGAACAAATCAAAATATCCTGAATTGTAAATATTTCTATATTAATGGTAACACACACACACACACACACACACACACACACACACACTCTCTCTCTCTCTCTCTCTCTCTCTCTCTCTCTCTCCCACACACACACACACTCTCTCTCTCTCTCTCTCTCTCTCTCTCTCTCTCTCTTTATATATAAAGGCACAAAGTGGCAAAGTTTTGAATTATAGTATAATTGATTTTCAACAACCAGAAACTATCAATCAGTCACACACATACAGCAATTTAATCAGATTATGGCAGATTCATGCATTATCGAAAAGAATAAAGCTGAATGCTTTTGTAACTAAGTTCAGCAATGATGTCAAATGCACATGTGGATAACTTATTTCTAGCAAACACGTAATATTTGAATGTCAGTCTAAAATCGTTTTTTCCAAACTTCATCGAAAAATCTTGTGAATAAATTTTTAACAATTTCAAAATGCTATTCGTTATTGCAGAAGGTTTGCTGCGCAGTCCAATAGGACATTTGTTACAGTTGTTATAGTTGTTTGATGTTAACGTTTCCTTCCATTATTCCCCAGCTATGTATCTCCCTATGATGGATGGGCATGTGTGTGTACATATACATAATTATACCCATATGTGTTTGCATGCATTGAATTCAAAGGTTTTTAACGATGAGTAATATCATGTCTGTATGCATATATGTAAGTGCATGTGCCTGAAAGAGTGCTGCCCTTTAACTTGCCAGCTCATGATATGAATACATGATGGTGTAACTGCTTGCTTGCTTGCTTTTTTTTTTTTTTTTTTTTTTTTTCAGCGGGACGGTTAGCCTTCGCCGCTTTGTTTGTCGACCAAGTTCAGTCTTGCTGTGCTTGTGCCCCAGCGTTGATACTTCTCTTTCTCTTTCTCTTTCTGTTGACTTCTTTCTCTACCACACGTTTATTATTTATTCATTTTTTTTCACTATATTTATATCTCAGGTTAGTTTTGTTCAAAACTCATGTATGATCACGTCTTAACATCTAGTTTTGATGACACCCGCCATATATTCAGTATGTACATGTATCAGGACAGGACTTTGTATAAGATTTTCTTGTTGTCCTGTTCATCGATATCTGTGTTGTATTGTGGCATGTTCCAAATAAAATACTGTTTAAGCCAACACATACACAAACACGCGCGCGCGCGCGCGCGCGCACACACACACACACAAGTACGCTTAAAGACGTTTATTGTATTGTAGCCTTTACGTTTATAGTTTTTAATTTTATCTGCACACACACAAGTGGAGTGATGGCCTAGAGGTAATGCGTCCGCCTAGGAAGCGAGAATCTGAGCGCGCTGGTTCGAATCACGGCTCAGCCGCCTATATTTTCTCCCCCTCCACTGGACCTTGAGTGGTGGTCTGGACGCTAGTCATTCGGATGAGGTCCCGAGTGCAGCATGCACTTAGCGCACGTAAAAGAACCCACGGCAACAAAAGGGTTGTTCCTGGCAAAATTCTGTAGAAAAATCCATTTGGACAGGAAAATCAAATAAAACTGCACGCAGGAAAAAGTTATTTAAAAAAAAAATAAAAAAAAAATAAAAAAAAAGAAGAAGAAGAAAAAAAAAGGTGGCGCTGTAGTGTAGCGACGCGCTCTCCCTAGGGAGAGCAGCCCGAACTTCACACAGAGAAATCTGTTGTGATAAAAAGAAATACAAATACAAACGCACGCACGCACACACACACGCACGCACGCACGCACGCACGCACACACACACACACATTTACACATGTAAATGACAACGCATTTGTTGTGTGTTGGCAGTGATGGAAGGACGCCATTTCACGTGTAACTGGAAGGCAACCTGTGACTCCTACATCAAGGTGAGTACCTGCCCACATCACTGCTCTGGCCACAGGTCTCGATCTACGACACTTGAAAGCTGTGCTGGAGATAGACCTTGCCTGATTGGGATGTAACACTTACACACATGCACTAACGCACAAACGCGCAAGCGCGCATGCATGCAAACACAGAAGATAAAAATACTGAAGCACGCATTCCATTCCCTTTTTTCTTTTTCTTTTTCTCTCACGTCAAAAGGTTTCAGTTTTAAGGAGGTTGATTCATATTCGGAACACCAGGTCTGCTTTAAAATAACTACATAAAAGAGATGCCTGACCAATACATACACCATTTAAGATATATAAAATACATTCAGATTAAATACATTTTGAAGAAAGATATTTATGTCAGTTGAATATGTAAGTAAATAAATAAAATCGAAAGATATAAAACGGTTGTAAAAATATGTTCAATTATTTAAAAAAAGGAAGAAAGGGAAAATGTTAATTGGTAAGTGATGATGGTATTGATAACGAGTATGATAAGTTTCAATTTCAGTTTCTCAAGGAGGCGTCACTGCGTTGGGACAACTCTATGTATGCAACACCACATGTGCTGGGCAGACACCTGACGGCAGCATAATCCAACGCGCTTGTCAGGCCTTGAGTGCATGCTTATGTATTTGCGTACCTATCACAGTAGATTTCTTTTAACTTATTTTTTTCCAGAGGACAAAATTTTGCCAAGGGTTCTTTTTCAGTACGCCAAGTGCTTGCTGCACATGGGACCTCGGTTTATCGTCTCATCCAAAAGACTAGACGTTCAGTTTGATTTTCCAGTCAAACCTGGGAGAAAGGGCAAGAGCGGGATTCGAACCTACACCCTCACGGCTGTCTGTATTAGCAGCTGAGTGTCTTAACCATTCTGCCACCTTCCTCCCAGAGAATGATAAGGATGTTATTGTGGAAATCGATGACTAAAACACTTATGGTGATACGGTTGCAGCTGTCACTGATCCCCGAAGAACCAGGACGAAAACTACGTCTGAAGTCCAAACCTGTCCACAACACAAACAACCCAGTCTATGATGAGAAGTTTTCACTGTGAGTGTATCTCCATTGTCCGTCTGTCGCTCTGTTGGCGTCATTTTTGGTCCTGATGGTTAATGTCTTGTTTGTGTTTGTGATGGGCAGATTCCGGTTTGTTTGTTTCTCTTTGTCATTTTATTTATCCCCTTCCCCTCCGGCCTTCATGGCCCAAACCAGCCCCAGAAACCGATGAGCACTGTCCTGTGTGTAAGGAAGAGTGGGAAGCAGTCACTTGAGCTCTTCAGTGGCGAGCGGCCAGACTGTGTAATTGCTGCCGTGGGGGATCTGAGAAATCCATTATGACAGCGGTCCCCAGAGCCCCGTGTCAGTGGACCCCTGCTCCCTCCCTCCCCCACCTCACGCACAGGCCTCCGGCATGGGTGTATGTCTATACCACCACCACTACACCACCATGCGCTCTGCATGATCAGTGTCACTGTCATCACCGTATGTATGTCATATCGAAAGTCGGCCGTGCTAAATGTGATCGAGGCGAGAAACAGTTCTGGCATCACTCTGTTGGATGTGTGTAAAAATGAACATGTGTAATGTTTCAGTGTCCCCTTCAAGTACGTGAAATAAACTTTTTACCTTGCAACTTCATACCTTTATTGTAATGTTCTTCAGTTTCTTTGAGGTTACAGACTCTGAGGAACAGTGCTTTTTTCCCCAGGAAAGATAAATAGGATAGAAAGTTGCCCTGACTTACATTTCCTGTGGTCCTTTCACTCACTCCAGCAGATAAAGTTGTCACACTACACAGACTTATATCCGTGAACTTTTATTTTTTTTTATTTTATTTTTTTTAATGCAAGCAGTGACTTTGCTCATTGACTTTGTTGCGGAAGATGGAGCTGTGGGTGCATCGAAATACAGAAAATAGAAACAAGGAACACGGAAATATGAAACTAGGGACAACAGAGTAGGAAATTCGGAAAATCTTGGACACGGGAATCGAATGAAAATTCGGGAGCACTTAAAGGGAAAAGGTCACAGTACACACAGTCTACACTGACTGACCAACATCACACTACACACAGTCTACACTGACTGACCAACATCACACTACACACAGTCTACACTGACTGACCAACATCACACTACACACAGTCTACACTGACTGACCAACATCACACTACACACAGTCTACACTGACTGACCAACATCACACTGCACACAGTCTACACTGACTGACCAACATCACACTACACACAGTCTACACTGACTGACCAACATCACACTACACACAGTCTACACTGACTGACCAACATCACACTGCACACAGTCTATACTGACTGACCAACATCACACTACACACAGTCTACACTGACTGACCAACATCACACTACACACAGTCTACACTGACTGACCAACATCACACTACACACAGTCTACACTGACTGACCAACATCACACTACACACAGTCTACACTGACTGACCAACATCACACTACACACAGTCTACACTGGCTGACCTACATGGCGGGGCAAAAGAGGGGAAAGTCACACAACACACAGTCTACACTGGCTGACCTACATGGCGGGGCAAAAGAGGGGAAAGTCACACTACACACACTCTACACTGGCTGACCTACATGGCGGGGCAAAAGAGGGGAAAAGTCACACAACACACAGTCTACACTGGCTGAACTACATGGCGGGGCAAAAGAGGGGAAAAGTCACACAACACACAGTCTACACTGGCTGAACTACATGGCGGGGCAAAAGAGGGGAAAAGTCACACAACACACAGTCTACACTGGCTGACCTACATGGCGGGGCAAAAGAGGGGAAAAGTCACACAACACACAGTCTACACTGGCTGACCTACATGGCGGGGCAAAAGAGGGGAAAAGTCACACAGTCTACACTGGCTGACCTACATGGCGGGGCAGGGACAGAGAAGTGTGAGCAGACGGAGACACAAGGTGACTGAAGGTCAGCATACCACTGTCACAGCACAAGAGCTGGTCTGACAACATCAAGGACTGGACAGGGGTCAGCTCCAGGCAGCTGGTCTGACAACATCAAGGACTGGACAGGGGTCAGCTCCAGGCAGCTGGTCTGACAACATCAAGGACTGGACAGGGGTCAGCTCCAGGCAGCTGGTCTGACAACATCAAGGACTGGACAGGGGTCAGCTCCAGGCAGCTGGTCTGACAACATCAAGGACTGGACAGGGGTCAGCTCCAGGCAGCTGGTCTGACAACATCAAGGACTGGACAGGGGTCAGCTCCAGGCAGCTGGTCTGACAACATCAAGGACTGGACAGGGGTCAGCTCCAGGCAGCTGGTCTGACAACATCAAGGACTGGACAGGGGTCAGCAGTGGAACAGTGAGGAGGAGGTGGTCTGTCTCCTCAACTCCTGATGACTCTGAAGTTGAGGAACTGATGATTATGATACAGATACCGCCGCCTGATACACAGACGACTTTTGAGGGGGGGGGGGGGCGGAGGGGGTTGGGTGACCAATTACTGTCTCCTCGTCCTCCTCCTCCTTCTTTTTCTCCTGTCCCGTTGTGGCACCTTTGATGACTTGGCAGCCAGTTCTCTCTATTCCTCCCTGTTCCTTCTCTCTTTCAGGGCGTCGTTCAGTCTCAGGTCTGTCCATTCTGGGATATTGTCCTCCTATCTCTTTTTCTGACTGCCTCTTCTTCTTCCTTGCACTGTGCCTTGCAGGATTTTCTCGGCATGTCTTGCTGATCATGAGACGTGCCCATACTATTTCAGTTTGTGTGGGACTTTCTCTTATTTCCCATTCAAATGCAGTCAGTTGTCATGTGTCCACCAGTTTTTTTTCATTTCCCACGGTTGTTTTCACTGTGTGGTTTTCAGTTTCCCAGTCCTCTTTTCTGTTCACGTGATGGTTACCAGCCTTCAGAGCAGGACACCACCAGGCTGTAATCAACACAAGGACCAGAAAAAGAGAGACACTGATTGCATGGATAAGGACAAATGAAAAGACAGGGACAGAGACATTAACCGGTTGTGAATACCCTCCTCGCGGGCTGTACCCTGCAATTTTGGGGTAGCACACCCGTTCGGGTGTCATGGTGTATATGGCAAGGTTACCACCCCACTGTCCCGCCCCTTCCCTCCCTTTCTTTTCTGGGAGAGGCGTTGTTCAGTGATGACGTGTGGGATGGAGGGTGGAGGGTGGGAGGGGGAGGAACGGAACTTGTGTCAAAATGACTGGTTGTCTTTGTGTCATCTGGCACTTCTGGCCAAAGGGAAGTATTCGTCTTCCTTAGTGCCCTCTACTCTCCTTCCCTACACTGTGTGTCAAGTCAATGTTTTATTTCATGATGGTAAATTGGATAAGCAACAATTGCTTTTTTAACATAAAAAATGTGTGTGTGTGTGTGTGTGTGTATTTCATAATCCAGAATTAGATTTCACTTACCATCGCCAGGTAATTGACCGGCAGAGACGTTTTAGGTCCCCGTTCACGTGAACAAGATCGAGATACAGGCACGGGTTCGGAGGACAAAAAACATGAGATTTAACCACGAGGTGATGAGAGTTTCCGTCCGAGTTACGTCCTTGTCCAAAGTAAAGGGAAGTGGCGAAACAGGAGAGTGAGAGACCCACCCACAGATTGGGTCTGAGATAAGCCAGACTGCAGAGTGTGAAGAGGAGGGTCTGAGATAAGCCAGACTGCAGAGTGTGAAGAGGAGGGTCTGAGATAAGTCAGACCACAGGGTGTGAAGAGGAGGGGCAGTATCGTCAGGGACTGAGGACCGCGAGCTTTTGAAGATGCTGAACTCACTCAGCCTTAAACGGACCGTGTACACTCGAACTAGTTATAAGTTATATCAAACTATTTCTCAGTTGGTGTTAGGTATATTAAACTGTTTATCAGTTGGTGTATGTACATAACAAGGTACATGGGGAAACTGCCCCTCATAGGGAAAATGACCTAGGGCAACGGGGTGCAGTTTCATACAGATCTGCCTTATTGTGATGTTATTTCATTTGCCCTTTCATTAAGGTAAACTTGTGCCCAGTTTTTAGTTCAACCAACATCTTATGAATTTAGATTGCTGTGTGTGTGTGTGTGTGTGTGTGTGTGTGTGTGTGTGTGATGACACGGGTTAAGAGAGTAAATCAATTTGATGTGTATTTGTGTGTGTGTGTGTGTGCGCGCGCGCGTGTGTGTGCGCACGTGTTTGCGTTTGCTGAGAATTTGTACACACTATATTGCAAATACCCTGATGTAACAACATGTGAATGGATGTAGCGTAAAAACAGAGTTGAAACAAGTCCATGGCTGTATGCCTCGTTACAGGGAACTGCAAAAAAGTGACGAAAACAAACGGCTGCTGATTTCTATTTGGCACAAGGATCTTCAGTCAGGGTAAGTGACACTTCCGCTCTCTTCTGCCAGTCTCCCCTCTCTGCCCCCTACCCCGCATGTCTGCCTGCTTGTGTGCTTTGTCTGTGCTTCTGTCTATCCCACTCTGTCCATCTGTCTGTCTGACCGTCTGTCAGTCTCTGTCTCTCTCTCTTTCTGCGTCTTTCGTGCTTTATTAGGTGTGTATAAATTATCACTCAAGACGGGTATATTGTCTGTGTGAAATAGAGTTTATCATTTTTCGAATCGCGTACTGCACATTGTGAACTATATCCTAAATAGGTACACTGAATGCCAGTGAATGAATTTTGTTTACTCATGCATAATAACATGTTACTGAGGTTAACCAGTTGACACTGAAATGCAGTTTGAAGTGGAATTGTTTACATCCTGTTTAAAATAGCATAGTGTGAACGTAGACAAGTGTTTACACAAACGTGTTTCATTTTCTGTTTTTGATCATTGCTTGATGATTTTGTTTTCTATCCTTTTCGCTCATATCATCCTACCATGTACTGTCTGCCTGTCTGTGTCCGCCTGCCCCGCCTGCCCCGCCCCAACCAACTCGTCCCTCTCTTCTCAGTCACACACTCAGACACATACACACACAACTGCAAGAAATCGGACAGTAAGAAATAAAAACAAATCCTGGGGAAGCAAACCAGGTCAGTTTTATTTTGAAAAAAAAAAGCCAGGGATCTTCAGTATAAATCTGTACTGCGGGAAAGAACACAAATCGTGAGTGGAGATAAGAACAGAACAAGGTCTGTATGAAAACAAGAAAAGAACAAGATGTGTGTGGAGACAAGAACAGAGCAAGGTGTGGGTGGAGACAAGAACAGAACAGGGTGTAGGTGGAGACAGAAAAAGGAACAGGGTGTGGGTGGAGACAAGAACAGAACAGAACAGAACAAGGTGTGGGTGGAGACAAGAACAGAACAGAACAGAACAAGGTGTGGGTGGAGACAAGAACAAGGAACAGGGTGTGGGTGGAGACAAGAACAGAACAGAACAGAACAAGGTGTGGGTGGAGACAAGAACAGAACAGAACAGAACAAGGTGTGGGTGGAGACAAGAACAGAACAAGGTGTGGGTGGAGACAAGAACAGAACAAGGTGTGGGTGGAGACAAGAACAGAGCAAGGTGTGAGTGGAGACAAGAACAGAACAGAACAAGGTGTGGGTGGAGACAAGAACAGAACAGAACAAGGTGTGGGTGGAGACAAGAACAGAACAAGGTGTGGGTGGAGACAAGAACAGAACAGAACAAGGTGTGGGTGGAGACAAGAACAGAACAGAACATGGTGTGGGTGGAGACAAGAACAGAACAGAACATGGTGTGGGTGGAGACAAGAACAGAACAAGGTGTGGGTGGAGACAAGGACAGAACAGAACAGGGTGTGGGTGGAGACATGAACAGAACAGAACAGGGTGTGGGTGGAGACAAGAACAGAACAAGGTGTGGATGGAGACAAGAACAGAACAGAACAGGGTGTGGGTGGAGACAAGAACAGAACAGAACATGGTGTGGGTGGAGACAAGAACAGAACAAGGTGTGGATGGAGACAAGAACAGAACAGAACAGGGTGTGGGTGGAGACAAGAACAGAACAGGGTGTGGGTGGAGACAAGAACAGAACAAGGTGTGGGTGGAGACAAGAACAGAACAGGGTGTGGGTGGAGACAAGAACAGAACAGAACAAGGTGTGGGTGGAGACAAGAACAGAACAAGGTGTGGGTGGAGACAAGAACAGAACAGGGTGTTGGTGGAGACAAGAACAGAACAAGGTGTGGGTGGAGACAAGGACAGAACAGGGTGTGGGTGGAGACAAGAACAGAACAGAACAGGGTGTGGGTGGAGACAAGAACAGAACAAGGTGTGGGTGGAGACAAGAACAGAACAAGGTGTGGGTGGAGACAAGGACAGAACAGGGTGTGGGTGGAGACAAGACAGAACAGGGTGTGGGTGGAGACAAGAACAGAACAGGGTGTGGGTGGAGACAAGGATAGAACAAGGTGTGGGTGGAGACAAGAACAGAACAAGGTGTGGGTGGAGACAAGGACAGAACAAGGTGTGAGTGGAGACAAGGATAGAACAGAACATGGTGTGGGTGGAGACAAGAACAGAACAAGGTGTGGGTGGAGACAAGAACAGAACAGAACATGGTGTGGGTGGAGACAAGAACAGAACAAGGTGTGGGTGGAGACAAGAACAGAACAGGGTGTGGGTGGAGACAAGAACAGAACAGAACAAGGTGTGGGTGGAGACAAGAACAGAACAAGGTGTGGGTGGAGACAAGAACAGAACAGAACAAGGTGTGGGTGGAGACAAGAATAGAACAGAACAAGGTGTGGGTGGAGACAAGAACAGAACAGGGTGTGGGTGGAGACAAGAACAGAACAGAACAAGGTGTGGGTGGAGACAAGGACAGAACAGGGTGTGGGTGGAGACAAAAACAGAACAGAACAGAACAAGGTGTGGGTGGAGACAAGGAGACAAGAACAGAACAGAACAAGGTGTGGATGGAGACCAGAACAGAACAGAACAAGGTGTGGATGGAGATTAGAACAGAAAGACCGGGGCAGGGAGAGGAGGAAGGTAAAGTTGAACGACTGTCGTGTACGGTCAGCACACAGCGGGTGGACACTTGGGGCGGAGGGGGCAGGAGAACAAAGGGAGGAAAAAGGGCGAGAAGGACAAAATCGAAAGGCGAAGAAAGTCATTGTCCACTAAAGACCACCGCTGGATGATGGATAACGCCTGAAGCCATCTTGGGACCAGTTCGCGTGCCTGCCACCGGGCTAGGACACAGGACCCACCCAGCGTTTGCTCTCCTCACCCTTCCCACCCCGACCCCTTTGTGCCCTCTCCCTCTCCCCACCCCAATACAATAGGTTGCCCAAATAAAAAACAAAAAATACAAAAAAAGAAACAAAACAAAACAAAAAAAACACGACGCTAACCCGGAGCGATGGGAAAAAAATGATTTGTGAACCAAAGCACTTGCATGGCATAGCCAAGGCATACCTTTTCCACTTGGAGAGTGGACCTCCCCCCCCCCCCCCCCCCCCCCCCCCCCCCCCCCCCCACACACACACACACAAGCTGTACTTTGATGGGCATGCAATAGCACACATAACAAGGTTTGTGCCAACATAGTGTGTGTGGCTTTTAGGCAGATACCTGTTCTGAGTGAAGTACATGCAGACAAATACTGTAGCTGATGTAGGCTTTCAGGAGTGGAGCTGTAAGTGATGTGAGACCTTCGAACGGTAGTCCAGACTGAGTCGGGGACTGGAGGAAGTGAACTTTCATTACGGAAGCTTGTCACCAACAGTACCAAGGACGCGAAACAAGACAACTGGAGACGAAACCGAACCTTCCAGTTCTGAGATTCCGGAATATAAGGAAGGAAAGTTAGAAATTAGAAGAAAAAAACCCAAAAACCCAAGACCTAAGCCCAGAACCGTAATGGCGAAATCCAGTAGGTATTCAAACTCAACTCCAAGAAATAAACCAGCCAGGACTTCGCCCCACCGCGCACACCCAGGGTTCTCCATAGGAACGCCAGCCACTTTCAGTTTGTTTCTCAAGGAGGCGTCACTGCGTTCGGACAAATCCATATATGCTATACCACATTTGCTAGGCAATGCGATAAGGTGGCAGACGGGGAGACTGTCCACCATATACCACCAGGCAGACAGCCACGATTCGCCCATTCAAACAACGCAAACTTCATTGAACAAAGAAACCCAAGCCATGAACAACTTTACTGAAAGAGGCTTTTCGCCACCAGGTCGATCGACTGCGCTTCAAGTCAAATAAAACGAGGATGGGGGAAGGGAATAATCTTCATCAGTGACTTGACTCGTTGGTTTAATGATTGATCAGTTGATTGATTGATGGATGGAGTTTCGGAGTTTTTTGTGTTCCAGAGGCAGGAATTTCCCTCTTTAAATGAGACATTTGGAAAAAATCTTACGTGACTGTACTGGTGAACGTATAATACTCACGAGAAACAGGAGAAAAAACAAGAAAGATAACTGCGCCTTTCCTGCACCCTCTGTGGGAAAGAAAGCGGCAAGGGGAGGGGGGGGGGGGGGGGTGCAGGGCTTGTTTATCACACCCGGTCACAACTGATGTCTTTGTGAAATTGAGCTGTAGTCCATTTGTTTGATTGTGTGTGTGCGTGCGCGAGTATGTGTTTGTCAGTGATACATGCTGCAACAAGTTTTATCACCACAAAGACTAGCATATACCCACGGCTTTGTGTGCGTCAAGCGTTTGTGGGGAAGGGGAACAGGGACGTAACGATGGCCTTTTCGCTCTTTTTGCGCTGTCACTGTTGGCCAGCCATGACTGCACAGAGACCACTGAGCTGCACCGTTCGATCAGTGCTGGCCGACACTGCACACTGCGCCACAGCCACCAGTCTTTGATGATTGACCACGAGTGGTAGGACGGAGCAGTGCCGGGAACAAAGAGAACGGCCACACGGAAGGGGAGTGAATCAGGCCACCATCACTCCAGTCGGGCGGGTGAAGCCGACAACGGGATGTCGTCACGACTTCAGCAGAGCTTTGTCATTGTGTGTGAGGACTTGAAAACTTTGGGGATGAATGTTACTGATGCGGAATCAAGTCAAATATAACTATGATTGGAGGCGTTCCTGCCTAGCTGAGTGTGTCAGACATCAGTCCACCTGAGTGATCAGTGTAGAAAAGCACTTGCTCTGACCAGCCAGACGAGGCCCCATTAACCCCAGTGGTACGGATCAGCCGATGACTTGATAGATTTCAGTTTCTTGATAGATCTGTGCCCAACTAATCGGGGTTTTTAACCTGGCCGATCAGATCCACTTTGCACACATCCAGGACAAATTGCTTGTCGTGGAGGATTGGGACCACACTTGATTGGACGTGGTGTGGTAACTGCCTCTGTGGAGGTGGGCTTGGAGGGGAGTTTCCCTGGGGGGGGGGGGGGGATTCGTCTCCCTTTGTCGGGGCCTGAGGCTGGTTCGGTGGTTATGCCGTTTGACTGATTTTGTTAGTGCTCCTACACAGAAATCCGACAATTGAAAAAAAAAAGTAACCGCCATAGTAGCAGATCTGTAGATATCTTTAGGTCATTGAGCTCAGTGTTGGTCATTGCAGCTCTGTTTGAACAACAGACAAAACAGACGCAAAAGGAATACGCCGTGTTATGCCAAGCCGTGAGAACGGCGCGTGCACGTCGCGAGAGGCGGGCGGGGCTTGGAAAGCCCTTTGACCAACCGCCGTCGTTGATTGGCTGCCACTCTTCTTCCTCACGAGACCCACACCTGTTGTCGGGTCGGCTGACGCGCGGTGAGGGGGAGAGGGGGGTTGAGTGATGGGGGTTGGGGGCGGAGCTTTCTGCCGCTTTATTCTCCATTATTCAACGCCATCCCCACGGCTTGGAGAGGTCAGAGCATCGGCAGGCGGGCCCTGACAGACGCTGCCGAAGTGCTGAGAGGGAATTGTGTGGAGTGGATCGCTCTTGGCTCTGTCCAATCTATTGTGAGTGCTTCCTGCTCCGTCAAGTGTGTGGACTATTAATATTTTTCTCTACATCGTTGAAGAAGTTGATACACTGAAGGACTGTCAATGCGTTCAGTCAATTGACTGCACACGGAAACGCACGCCTGGATTGCCATCGATTGTTCTGAGTGTGTTCCAACCTGTATGTGTTTACAGCTGCCTGGTGCTGAGTAAGTTAGGGGTGGGTGCGATGCTCTTTTGTTTTGACACTTGCGGAACTGTCATTGCTACAGCTTTGAAGGACTGTGGGCTTGAAAAGAAGTGTGTGAATGAAGAAAGTGAAAACAGGAGGTGCAGTCTGCGTGTTGTGTTGGTGGTTGTGGTTGCACCAGTCAGTGAAGGTCAGCAGTGTTAGATGTGCAGTGAAGAACACAGCAAGATATCCACATCAACAGAAGCTGTAGCCTATCACTTTCAAAGACCTGGCTGACTTGCTGATCTCAAGCCGCCCTCCCTCCTGTCTAGATGGACCCAAACTGGAAGGGAAACAGTGCTTTATTCGACCCACCATCCCTGTCATGTACGCACGAAAGAGGAAGAAGGCACTGGGTGAAGTATCCTTCAATACTCCCCTGACCCTCCCCCCATCCAGCACCATGCGCCAGCCCAAGTTGGTGAAAGTGCTGAAGAAAGTCCAGCGGCATCTGCCCAGACTGCCAGGTTCCCAGCTGAAGAGCTTCAAGGAACTGCAAGCCCTGGACAGCCAGTGGAGATGTTCCTGCCCAGACTGTGACCACACAGCTGCACTCAGCAGAGACAAGGCCGGTACCAGACCTGCTGACACCTCCTTGGGTTCTCCCCGGGCACCTGTTGGCGGGGAGGGTGCTGAGAACGAGCCTCTGGTGGAGGGTGTGAGCGGCAAGGCCTGCAAGGAAGTGAGACCGGAGTATCTGTTGACGTCCGTGCTGCCCAGTTTCGCTGTGCACAGCCCGGCACTGGAGGAGACGTGTGCAGCAGGACAGTCACACGGTGCCGAGGACTTGATGTCTTCCAGCGACAGTGGCAACGTGACCCTGACTGGTGATGATGAGGACGAACTGAGCACAGTGCCCTGTCCTCACCCTGTGCTCTGGGGCTCGGCACACTTAACTCGTGCAGTGAACTCCGCGTTTTGGGGCAAGAACTTGGCTCTGACACCTTCAGCTGACCGGAAAAGACGGGGTGAACCTTCTCGGCCCAGAAGACCCAAAAGTCCTAAAAGGTGGAAGAGAAAAACTGGAGACAATCGGTCCGAGAAGTCTTGCTTACCCCTCCTCCCCCCCTCCCCCTCCCTGGGAGGGGATGAAGGTGAAGGTGTGGAAGCGACACCTTGCCCCACACATCTCCCCGGACGGCTGTCAGGATTACACATTTCCCGGACTCCCAGGCCACAAGGAAGTGGAGTTTGGCTCCGCCGTCACCAACCCTGTGATAATGACTGTGATAACTGCGAAAACAATGACACTCACGATGAAGGTCCTACCAGTTTTGAGCTCCATAGTAGGCTGCTGTTCTGTGATAACGCTGATGACACTAATGGCAACGACGACGATGTGGAAGAGGATAGCGCAGTGGCCACGCACGGACCCCAGCTGAGCAGAACGGTCCAGAACGAAACGATTCTTGGTGGGAACATTAGGCAGGGGCCGACGTTGAGGGCCCGACATGAGCACGTTTTACGGAGTGTACAGAAAACAGCAGACAGCCTGTGGGTGAGGGGTGTGGGTGGGGATGGAGGAAGAACAGCACGGTGTGCAGGGGGTGGGAAAGTTGGTGGTGGTGAGGGGAGGACTGAAAGGTGTGTTGCGGATTGCAGGTGCAGCGAGTTCCTGGGCTGTATGTCGTTTGGCGTGAAGGGCATCCTCAACAATAAGGTGAGATTGTGTTTGTTCAACTGCTGTGTCTGTTTAGTAAGTCCGTCCGTGTGTTTGGTCTGGTCAGCTTTCGTCTGGTTGCCTGAGTTGTCAGCCATGCACGTTTCACCTGTCTTTCAACGTCAGTTCGGTCGTTTCACCTGTCGTGTGTCAGTCTTTGGCCTGTTCATCTGTCGTGTGTCAGCCTGTATTGTCAGCCTGGTGTGTCCGGGTGTCGTGTGTCAGTCTGTATTTGTTGTCAGCCTGGTGTGTCCGCGTGTCGTGTGTCAGCCTGTATTGTCAGCCTGGTGTGTCCGCGTGTCGTGTGTCAGTCTGTATTGTCAGCCTGGTGTGTCCGCGTGTCGTGTGTCAGCCTGTATTGTCAGCCTGGTGTGTCCGCGTGTCGTGTGTCAGCCTGTATTGTCAGCCTGGTGTGTCCGCGTGTCGTGTGTCAGTCTGTATTTGTTGTCAGCCTGGTGTGTCCGCGTGTCGTGTGTCAGCCTGTATTGTCAGCCTGGTGTGTCCGCGTGTCGTGTGTCAGCCTGTATTGTCAGCCTGGTGTGTCCGCGTGTCGTGTGTCAGCCTGTATTGTCAGCCTGGTGTGTCCGCGTGTCGTGTGTCAGCCTGTATTGTCAGCCTGGTGTGTCCGCGTGTCGTGTGTCAGTCTGTATTGTCAGCCTGGTGTGTCCGCGTGTCGTGTGTCAGTCTGTGTTTGTTGTCAGCCTGGTGTGTCCGCGTGTCGTGTGTCAGTCTGTGTTTGTTGTCAGCCTGGTGTGTCCGCGTGTCGTGTGTCAGTCTGTGTTTGTTGTCAGCCTGGTGTGTCCGCGTGTCGTGTGTCAGTCTGTGTTGTCTGTCCTCACGTTTCACCCGTCTTGTCACTTTGGTCTGATCACATGTGGTGTGCCAGATTTTTGTCTGCAGCTACCTCCCACCTTTCCGTTTCTCTCTGGTTCTATCTTTCTCTCTCTGTGTCTGTCTCTCTGTGTTTGTCTGCCTGTCTGTCTGTCTGTCTGTCTCTCTCTCTCTCTCTCTCTCTCTCTCTCTCTTCCCCTTCTTCGTATATCCCATCTTCTCTCTGTCCGCCTGTGCTCCACCCCCACCTGTTTAAGATTCACACACACACACACACACACACACACACACACACACACAGAGGGAATTAGATTTTCACCTCACTTCAGTCCTGGTTGCCGGTTCTATTACTCGAGACAGACGTTACTGTTGCCCTTCACACTACACACCACCACGGACTTACAGACTTTACAAGTTCGTGACTCCCACTTGCTTCCCTCCCATGACTTGCTGACAGGACTGTTGTAATTACCGGGACCTCTACCGGCTGGGCTAAACATACTCTGCCACCAATAATTAACAATAGTAAAGAGTGGTAACTCTCTCCACACACAAGGTACATAACTTCAAGCCAATGCTGCTTACGCTACCAATTCAGCTAGCACACAGGTAAATAAAAGGTACATTGGAACAAACCCAGACGCTTCCCATATACTCTGCCACCAGTTTGTCGACGGCAGCAGTAGCTGATCCACCCCTTTCTCTCATGTATCCGACACTCGTTCTGAGCCATTCCACGCTACTTCATGCCGATGGAGGCTATGGACGTGTGTGTGTGTGTGTGTGTGTGTGTGTGTGAGTGTGTGTGTGTGTGAAAAACTTTGCCAGTGAAAACATTGAACGAATTTTGACACATTTTAGTAAAGCAAACACTAACATAGGTCTGACATATTCCACTGGAAGTTTGTGTTCCCCGGAAAGAGGGTGACCAGACAAACGGTGTGTGGGTTAACTGACGTTCATTTGCCTGACGGACCCAGTTTGCTGTTCCCACCCCGGTAGCTGCAAACCACGTTTCCAAGCGATAGACACGGTACTACGCTAGTCAAGCTGTATTGGCGCAATTTTATGTTTTGTGAAATTCGGGCCGGGTAAATATCGCATACGATGTTTATGGCAAGCGAAAGCTAAATGGTCGTTAAACTGTTCTCCCATTGTTTGCAAGTGGGTGATTGGCGTTTGAGGGCTTTCCCCCAGTGTATGTGGTGCTGAAGTTTGTTTACCTGGGGACCCTGAGTGGACTGACTGGTGAGAGACCAAGAGAGAAGGAGACTCGCGATGATTAATCGAATGGGCTTGGCCCTTTCCATGAAGCGTGACCTTTGTTTGAACAAAGACTGTGGGACAGGGGAGAGAGGAGGTAGCAACGTAGTTTGTGGTGATGGTGGGGGTTGATTCACTTTCGCGCGCCAAGTGTCGATTTGTATCGTGTTGATGAATTTTAATGTCAGTGAGAGGAGGGTGATATAACGCTGAGTTGTGTAATTGGTAGGTCGCTGTACTTAATGATTGCAGCGGGAAAGAAAGAGAGAGAGAGACGAGAGAAAAAACCCACAAACGACGGGTAAACGTGCGTGTCGAAAGTCGTGGGGTGGTGGGATGGCCGTGTTGTTGGAAAGCTGACCTTTTTATAATCATTCCTTATTTGACTGAGATTCATTATACTAAAGAACTTGTGATGGAAAGCAATGACAGACAGACAGTTTCAGTTTCAGTAGCTCAAAGAAGCGTCACTGCGTTCGGACAAATCCATATACGCTACACCACAAAACAAGACCGGCACAGGTTTTCCTTAGCGGTTACATCCGCGGAAACGTTCCATCACAGTTCACTGCTGACAGTGGTCGAGTGAAGATGCATTTCTGCGCTGCTCTGATAAGCAGTGCTCACGCCTTTGGGACTAATGAAATCTTAGAGTTTTTGAACAGAGCCAGTGTTTATTTCAACTTTCGACAGTACTGCTGGCTGAAGGACAGTCTATCTGGGACAATTTCTTCATCGCTGTGTCCAGTTATGGACACCACCACAGATATCAACAGTAATGCACAGACTGAATCAACACCTGCTGATAGAGATACTACAGTTCCAGGCTCTTGGGAAGAAATGGTCACAGAACAAAGTACTGTCATCTCAACCGGCCTGAACGAACTAAGTAAGTCCAGAAATGATCTGAAACGAAAACTCTCGGAAAGCTCTGAAACCAATGATACCAGTCTTGATAAAAGAAACCGTACTGCCAATAGTGATACGTCCAGACCTTACGTTAGTGAGAAACACCCCGACTTAAAAGAAAATGAAGAAAAGAATGCTGACCCTTTCCAACAAGACGGGAACAAAGATGCATTTTTCACTACTGGCGAAGAATGCAGTAACTACTGAAGACGGCGATAACTGGCATGCTGTCAACAAGAAAAAGAAACGCAGCGTTCCTGAAAGAAAAAATATTCCTACCATGAACAGAAGCCGAACAGTATTTAAATTTCCTGTCCTCATAGAAGACCTTGGTACAGGCTCAGACAACTACGCCAAATACGGCGCGGCCACAAATTCTGTATGGGGCCATCAAGCCAACCGATGCGGAAAAATTTCCAGCCAAAGAAAATGTAGGCATCCAAACCAGTGGATGATCGAGTGCAGAACTTTCAACCAGCAACAGCACATAGCACAGATGACAACGCTACGAACTTACGAAGGAGAAATAACATCAAAGCAGCAACACCAGAGGCCACAACAGAAGGGGTCATACGCCCTATCAACAAGGAGTGGAGCGAGGATATGATCCGTCAGCTGATTGAGGAGAACAGATCTAACGTCGGAATCAAAAAGTATCAACAGACTTCATCTCAAACCCGAAAATGGACAAGACCAAGTCTGAAGTAACGCTGTCAAAATCACCTTTCTAGCAAAACATCTGCCGTCAGAGATCAAAGTTGGCACACAGTACTCCCGTGTAGACCCCTTCAGGAAACAGGTCAGACGCTGCATGAAGTGTCAGAAACTGGATCACCTTGCCAAAGAATGTACAAAGACAGCCCGCTGCCCCAGAGGTTGTTTCAAAGCCCATCCTCACGGGGTGAAAGAATGCCCCAGAACAGACCGAGCAAAGTGGTATTGTGTGAACTGCAAGGCCAGTGGTCATTCCGACGCATTACCTAGCTGCCCAATGAGAAGGCAGCTGAGTAAAGCCCAGGAACTAAAAGCCACTCACTTCATGCCCCTAGGGGTGGCTCTCAAAGAAGTGAAGGCACAAAGGCGTGAAGATGATTTCCAAGTGCAGCCCCAGAAAATAACCAGTGCACAGCTCTTTCGACCAAGATTCTCCACACCAACAGATCCACGTAGATCTGACATAAACTTTGCTGAAGTAGTGAAGGGTTCCAGATACACCACCGATTTTCGAGAGATAGTCTCTGTCTGGGACACCTCACTGCAGGCCACAAGACCTACGACACCAGTTAAAAACTGCGTGGAAACATCCCACAGGCACCAAGACTAACAAGATGTCACAGACTGCAGCAACTGGTCTCCTCTCGACCCAGAGAAAGCAGGAACAGCAGCAATCTCAAGCTTCAAGCAACAATGGGCCACCAATGAAGCCTGTTTCTTCAGAAGCAGTCAGCTCCGTCAACCAGCCACAAGTACATGGGGAACTAGAAGAGGTCATTTCTACGCTAAAAAGCATGAGCCAGCTCTTCAACACTCGCCTCATAGAGATGGACAAAAAACTACAGAAGGAAGCCCACGATACACACGAACAGATCTCCAGTCTATCAAAACAAGTCCGAGAAATACAGGAAGAAAGAAAAGCCCAACTCAAAACTGTTGAAACTATTGTTCACCACAACAAAAACAAGGACAACGACCCCGTAACAAAAATGGCCTACTGTGTTATTGACGGCCTCAGAAAGACTGCTCTCAGGGAATCTGGGGCTTTTTTGGAGGCTCTCATCCAGTTAGCCCTGAGTAAGTTACACAGAACATCAGAAACCCTCCCCAAATGTCGGAGAGCTACAAACTGCCGTGATGAACATAATAGGACTGACACCTGTGGGTAAGCATGGTTAAGGTATCATATGCTTACAGTGTCAAACTACATTATCTGATCCTGGTGGTATTGTTCACACAAACATACTCAAAATTTCCTATGGACCCTCACCCAATTAATACTCCATCAGCAATGAAAATCACTGTATTACAGTGGAATTGCCGAAATATTAAGACAACCTTCGATCAATTCAGTCAGTATTTGCACTCTTTTCAGCAAATGCCAACTATAATATGTTTGCAATCCCTGAGTGTTCCAAGAGGAAATCTTCCTATCATTCAGGGCTATTATTTCCCCCCATTCTATAACATAGAACATGGTAAAGTAAGAACAGCAACCTACATAAGAAAAAACATTACAAGCTTCCCCTTTGAGCCTCCCTGCTAAAATTCCAGCAGACGCATGTGAAACCAGTCTGGGCAATAAAGACACCCTTAAAATAGTCAATGTGTATTTCCCTTCAGGGTGCTCTAAACCAGAGGACATACAGTGGCTTACAAATCTGGGTACGGGCAGTTGGCTCATAATGGGGGATTTTAATGCCCACCATTCCATGTGGGAGGGTCCAGATTCACGAATAATAGTTTCTGGTAACTTGCAACTTAGCAGAAAACTTAGAGTTACTCAGTACAGTATGAGAGCAAACATGGTCGATAATTCCACCAACCAAGAAGTAGATATCGATTTTGATAACGGATATGATCCAGCACTATCAAGTAGGAAAAAAACACCCAGGATTGATGCTCAGACATAGTCTGTTGGAAACTTTACTAGGGAACTATGTCAAAAAGCTAAATTTTGTAGACAACAAATTGTACCTGTCCAAAACTATACATTCCCACCGTGGCTTATGGAAAAAGCTACGATTAGTTGGGATCTTGGTTCCTTCTCCAAAAATTCAAATCCTGTCTTACTTGGAGCAGTTGCTCTGACAAAAATATGTACACAATTCTTTCAATCACTTAATATTTATACCGATAGCTCAAAGCTTGAAGATGCACGTGTCGGGTGTGCATTTTACATTCCAGGCATTAATGTAACAAAACAGTTTCGTCTCAACGACGATGTATCGATTTTTTCTGCAGAATTGTATGCCGTTTTGATGGCTCTTTCATTCATAGCTGATTTTCCACATGCTCTGTCTGACGTTGTTATTCTAACTGACTCAAGATCAGCTCTCCAGTCTCTGTATTGCCCAAAGAAAAATCGAAAAGACATTGTAATAGAAATACATACTATCATTCATCAGCTGAGCTGTCGCAACTGTAAAGTGTCCATGTAGTGGATCCCAAGTCACACAGGCATATGTGGTAATGAAAGTGCAGGTAGAGCAGCTAAAGCCAGTGCCAATCTTCCCAGTGTAACAAATGACATTGGCCTGACAGTTAGTGAGGCCACTGCTAAACTGAAGCTACTCACCATGGAATTCTGGAAAGATCAGTATAGAAAGTCAGCAGAAGAGAAGGATTGGGTTGAAACTGACATCAGTAGAAAGGGAACATTTCCTAAGCTTTCTTAAGAACTTTTACCACTAGTTTACCGTCTGAGAGCAAAAACCTTTAAAACCAGATTTACACTACAAAGCTGCAGTTGTGGTCAACTACTTACTTTTACTCATATTATCGCATGTAACTCTGTTATAGGCCAGATGCCTGTTTTACAAGCACTGCCCAGGAAGTATAGCATTCTTTTGAACAGACAGAGCCTTTTAACTAGGCACCCAGTACTAGGCTGGAGAGTCGTGGGAGTTTTCCTCCGGGAACTGCTTCGAAGCAGTATTGGCCATCTGGTTTAGACAGCTGTATTGAAAATAGTTCTGTTTTCCTTGGGCCAGGGCGGGTTTCGGGGCTGTGTTGGGATTGAATTTTTTGGCGGGGCGTTTTGGGGCGGGTGGGGGTGGTGAGTGTATAACCAAAATACGTCTTGTATGTATATTCATTGCCTCCATCAGTTTGCGTTCGGGGACGTTTTGTTAGTGTGTTCGCTCCTGGTGTGACCTTGGTTTTCGTTTTGACTTGTTTCCTGGGGAGTGTTGGGAGATTTTCTGGTTTATATGTTTTCCTTGTTTAATCTTCATTTTAAATTATAGTAAATAATATTATTGTATTTGTGATGATGGCGATGGTAATGGTGGTGATGATGGTGTTGGTGGTGGTAGTATTGTTAAGTTATTTATTGAGATAAAGTAAGTCTACTTAGTATATTTTCCCATATAAATGCGTACATTTGATTCGTACATTAATGCCCGGATGCCTCTTTTAACTTTGTGTAATTTAATACTTTTTATGTATCTATTGATTATGCATGCTATTAACTTTTCAGTTGTAAGGTGCTACCAATGGCCTGGATGGCGCCCCTCCATTGCTCTTAGAGCCGTTAGGGATGCTGGGGCGATGGTGCGACGGTATTCTGGTCTACCTCTTGTGTTCATAATGGTTGTAGTATAAGCCTACATTGCTTTTTCCTTAAATCTGCATTAACATATATAATGTGTGATTCGAATGCTCGTACATTGTAATTGTACATTTAGTCTTGTCTTAATGTTTTATATAATGGGTCAAATTTTATCCACTTGACTCTGGCTCCGATGTCTTTTTTCTTTTTCTTTTTTTTTTCCACAAAGTGACATTTTATTCACTGCATTGGGCTGTACACATACAGATATTTTTGCTCCTGTAATTCATATGGTAATCTTACTGTAATTTTTTTTAATAATCATATTTATGGTTTACTTATCCCTGCCAACTTTTGTCTTGGGTACAGGTTTTTATGCAGTGCCCCCGTTTGGTTTATTTGTAGCAAATCTAGTGTATGTGATGCTGTATCTTATTGTGACTTGTTTTATGGTGTTCTTAGTAACTAACATGTATGTTTCAGTATCGGATCTTTTGTATTTTTCTTGTTCTTTATTTTCATTGCCAGGCAATCTCATATTTAGTTCATGTATATAATGATCCTTTTTTAAATAGCATGCAAGTCAGTTACTGCCTAAATAGCTTTAATTTTAGGCTCTGGCAGTATAAAAATGTTAATAAATCATCACGTTCCATGTACGGACCATACCGAAGTATAGTTAAAGACATGATGCCTGAAGACAGACAGACCAGATTGTGTGTGTGAGATAGAGAGAGAGAGAGAGAGAGAGAGAGAGAGAGAGAGAGATGTGTGTGTACACGTATTGTGTCTGCGAACTTTATGTAAAGAATGTTGTGTGGATGAATTGAAAAACGGAGAGAGTGAAGTATCCTTCGGTGTGCGTGTGCGTGGGAGGGGCATTATGAGAGATGTTAAGAATTCCAGCAAGGTAGAAGTGTGGAAATGAATAATGTGACGATGCTGCGGGAGCCTTGAAGGCGATATCTTACCACTGAATGGGGACCTGGCCAGTGACCGCTGTATCACGGAAAGCTATCTGACCTAAGTGACACGTCAACCGCCATTTAAAACCCTAACCTTTTCACGTGCTGTTTGTTTATGTGTGCGTAGTCCGCTCAGGGACGTTATCTGATGGCCTGATGGCCCGTATCACATCATGTGGCCGTGAAGGACAACTTACTAAAAACGAGCCAAGCCTCCCATCTGTTGTTTCGGCATCGCCGTCACACCCATGGACGAACGGTTGAATCCACATAGCGCCCCAGGTTTAGAAAGCAGCGTGAAAATGTCTCCAAAGCCCAGATAGAAAGCTGTGCCAATATTTGCACTAGCAGAATCCACAGCGATGAGCACAAGTCCCTTGCCGTGTTTGGGGCTGACATAAAGCGGCAGGGTGGTGTAACCCTCCATACATCCAGCATGCCTTGCGGGCCGAGGTTTGGACACACACTGACCACAGTCAAGCCAGACACGAAGCTCAGTCACCACTGAACGTGCCCGGGAGCCAGACAGCGGGGCCAGTGAAGCGAGTAATTGAAAACTGGACGTCCAGAGATTGGGTCGGCCATAGTGGCTGCAAGGCACGGCCACGCCATGGGAACAACCATCGCTCAGTTGTCGCCATATTCCAGCGGGGGGGGGGGGGGGGGGGGGGGATTCGCTGCCTTGTTGCAGACGATGGCTACACAATGACCTGACTCGAAATGGCGAGGTAACTGAGCACAACTAGGAGTAGAACTTTAAAGCAAAGTGAGCGGACGAAAGGTGTGTGTTTTCTGATGGGAAAATGAAAAGAGGGTCAAGGTTTTGCGATGAAAATCGTTCAGCTGCCAAAAAAACCATGACATTTTGTTTTGCTGAAGACAGGTATATTTTCTAGCTGTATACTGATGACGGTTATTGACATCAGTGTTTCTTTTTTTGAGCAGCATTTAATGGTGTGTGATCAACTTAAGAGTGCAAATAATACAACTTTGCTAAAGTCAGCTTCCAGTTTCTTCTGTTTAATTTGAGGATTGATTGCCAAAGAGAGCAGAACTCTTAAGAGCTGGAAGATAAGCATCAATTAGTTTTAATGTAATGTGTGAATCAGCAGACGTTTGGCAGAAAGCATAGGATCCGATGGTTTCAAAATAACTGGAATAAAATGGATCCTACATACAGTTTTGCTGGACAGGAACAGGAATGCATTTTCCCTTCATCTGTCTCTCTGCCTCTCACAGACTGGGAGCCTGAAATTTCTATGCACTGTTACAACTACGGATACCGCACTGAAGAGGATTTAATTTGCAAATTATGTAATAATGTGCAAAACGATGAGGTATATTATGTTTTAAGCTGCCCTTTTGATTCCAGATAAAATATATATATATATATATATATATAATTATTATATATATGTGTATTTGTGTGTGTGTGTATATATATATATATATATATATATATATATATATATATACCGTTGAAATATTATGGAGAAGTCCTTTAAAGGTTAAGTCTGCTTCTCGCATGAAATCACGAACAAACGGTTAGGAACGCTTCGGTTTTCCTGTACAAAGTATTCAAGTTTCGATCTGTTGTCGTTTCTTGAACTTGTGGTCGACAACTTATTGTATTGAATAGATTGACAGCGTGCTTATGATTGTTCATCTGCACCCCATCGTAAGGGCCTTCACGCGGTTAAGTATTTTATTTATTTGTCCAGCACACACACACACACACACACACACACACACACACACCACCGCGTTCTCCAGAGATAACGACTACTGGTGGCAGGGCAGGGGAGGGACGTAGGGACACCCCCTCTTCCGCCACCCTCGCCCCCCACCCTCCACCCCCCTCTCTCCGCCACCCTCTCCCCCCCTCTCTCCTCCCCACACACCTCATTCACTCTGACCTCCCTCTTCCTCCCCCCTTACTCTTCTCCCTGCACTCACCACACCCGTTTGCGTTTGTTGAATCTCTCTCTCTCTCTCTCTCTCTGGGGGAGATAGCAATGGTGGACAACACAGGTGCACGTGTTTCGTTCACAGACACAAGTGGATTGGAGTCCGCCATGTGGTGTTACACAACACCATCTTTGTTTTTTTGCCGGGATGGCAGAGATTGCGATGTACAAAGTGGGTCCGGGGTGGGGTGGGTGGGGTGAACAACCGCCATTGGTGGAGGAGGGAAGGAGAGAGGTTTGTTAAGAGGAGGGGGGGTGTGGGGGGGTAGACAACAGTCGACTCTCGGACTTACCAGATCAAAGGAGACAAGTGGGGTTTTACAGCTACTTACTATGCATGCCGTCGGCACGTGCACGTGAAGTGGTTGCGGGGAGAAAGACATCAAAGGGCCAGACAGCGGGTGACGTGGTCACGTTGGTTGGTGGTCTGTGTTACAGGACTGGTTACCAGTTGTCTGACTCTTCTGGTGGATTGAACACAGCCTCTGTGTGTGTGTGTGTGTGTGTGTGTGTGTGCTGATCCCCGTGCGGAGAGAGAGAGGAGGAGGAAAGAGGAGGAGGGGGGTGGAGGTGGAGTAAGGGTCAGTTGGTCGGAGGGACAGTGCGGCGGGGGTGGACAAGGGGGTCTGTTGTGTCTTCTGTGGATTGTGTCTGCCTCACCCACTTTTGTGTGTGTGTGTGTGTGGATGGGTGGTGCAAGGGAGATAGTGTGTGTTGGCGGGGTGGGAGGGGGGGAAGGAGGGGGGGGGCGGGGGGAGCCTGGGGGGCGGGGGGGGGGGGGGGGGTGGAGGCATAATGGGGAGGGGGCTCTGTGGTGGGGAGGTGACAAAGACTTGGCAGACCCAAGAAAGACTTCGTTTTCAACAGGGACTCACCCTTTCTTCCTCTTTCCCTGCCTTCCTCCGTCACTCTTTCTCTCTGTCTCTGTCTCTCTGTCTCCCTCTATGTCACGTCTCTCTCTGTCTGTCTGCCCCTATCTCTCTCTCTCTCTCTCTTGTCTGTCTGCCTCTCTCTCTCTCTCACCGCTTGACTGTCATGCCTGAAACTTAAGCTGAAAGCTGCCATTGAGTAATAAAATTTTGAGTTCTCATTCTTATTTCATCTCTCTCGAGTTGATGGTGTTTTTCTTTCTCTCTCTCTTCTCCTCCTCTTTCTGTTTTTTCTTTCGATTTCTTTTTTATGTTTCATGTTGGGACATGGTGAAAAGCTTGTAGTTTATTCTTTTACCCCCAATAAAACATTGGAGTTCGAGTTAGATCTCTCTCTCTCTCTCTCTCTCTCTCTCTCTCTCTCTTCCCATTTTTCTCTCAGTGTATCTCCCCCTGTCTCTCAGTCCCTCACACATGCACTCTACATATTTGCACATTATTTTGTCTAATTGTATGTTATTTTTGTTTTTACGTTACATATTCAATAAACTGACTTCATGCAGGTCTGTTGGTCCATCTGTTTGGAAATTTGTGTGAAATTTCATTCATTTGTTCATTCATTCCTAAGTAAAGCATTTCATCTCCATAATGATGGCATGACGTCGTGTGTTGAGCAGGATGTGAACGGGTGGTACTACATGCTGACAGAAGATGTGGGCAAAAAGAAACATCTGCAGGTGTCTGCTCGTGCCAAGGCCTTGGTCAGACCGTGCAGCAGTGAGTGGTTTGCTCCTTCTACTGGTCCTTCATCTGCTTCTTGTCCTCTTTTTCTTCTTCTTTGTCTTCTTCATCATCATCTTCTGCTTTTCATTACATAACCAACATAGACCTGCTGATAAATCTGGCGTGGTTGATGCGTACTGATATTTTCATGTTTCCAATCAAAAATCTTTCACATGTGTATTTTATTGTCTATAGTGTGCATACTCATGACTCGGGTTCAGGCACAAGTAGTTCTGCACAAATATTGACATAGAAAACACACACACACACACACACACATATACGTACGCACACACGTACACACACGTATATGAAATTTTACATTCTCATTCACATTCAAAGGTATACCAACAGAAGAGACACATATAAATCCAGTGTGTTCACACTCCTGGCTGAAGAGTTCAAACCAATGGAAGCTGCACATTACACGGTCCATATCAACCCAGGCACTGTTAACAGGCAGGTGTGTGTGTTGTGTCAGTGACAAGTGCTCACATTACAAGACAAGGGTGCAGGCAGCTGAGAGAGAGGTGTAGAGCTGGGCCATTACTAGGAAGGGAAAGCTGTGAAGCCAACAACTGTCTCCACTTGTGTTGTTTTGTTTGGTGTCCCTTTTCTCTGTCTTCTGGCCACCAGTAGGGGACACATGTGAAAGGACACAGTAAAAAAGAACAGCATTTGTTCCTGTGATAAATTGTACATTGATGGATTGTACATTTATTGATCAGTTGCATATTGAACTCAATAATTGTACATTTATTGTACTATGAACATATTTATAGAAAATTCACTGCCGAGGATTGTGAATGATTGTTCACATTAAAATTTTTAGACATTATTTATGATGATCTAAGTTGAAAAAAGACAAACCTTAATTTAAAAAAAAGCAAAACATACTTGAAATAAGAAGATACCCTTGACAAGCAAATTTGAAATGGCTTCCAAAATGCTTTGTGGATATTTGAAGCAATTCAGGACCCGTTTGAGCCCTTTAACTTCTGACAGAGTTGAGTTTCAAAGGATACTGAATATTCCAGATCTGCCGGTGCTTCACTTTTGTCAGTGTCCAGAAGGTATGTTTGATGCCTTGAGTTGTTCTTTTTGTTCCCCTTCCCTCCCCCCTGGCCCCCACCTCAAACCCAGCTCCACAGGGCTCAGTCTTTGGGTGGGTTTGATGCCGGGCATCAGCACTTCCCTATCTTTTTCCGGCTGGTATCAGAAAATAGCTCCATTTTTGTGAAACAAATGTGGATGCATATATTTATTTGTAAAAATCAAATCTGATACAATGCTTTGTTGTTTTTTCAGCTCACAGTATTCCTCAGATCAACAAAGATGTTTATGGACTAGAATCGGTTACAGTAAGTAGCATTTTGAATGGTTTGGTTTACATCTGTCTTGTCTGCCTGCCTGTCTGTTACTGTCTGTGTCACTGGTTGCTAAGACTGGCATTTCATTTCTTGTAGAGTTTAAAGGTTTTTTAAAATAATATTTTGTGAATAATTTGCTTTAACTTTTACTCTTAAAAACCATTGTGTTGGAGATGTGGACAAAGATAACAAATTATGTATCCTCACGAGAGATTACATTTCCTTTCATAACACCATTCACTTTTTGGTTTGAGCTTATGTTCTGACAAAGCAGTCTGAACATATGGTCACTTAAAAAAAACACCACCATAAAACTACTGAGGTAGACATACTGGAAGATGTTTATGTCATCACTAGAATCATATTTTTCCTCATTTTACACATGTACACACGCATGTATACATATGCAAACATGCTTGTTATTCACATATACAGAAAAGCAATACTGATATGATATGCATTACTATGAATTAAATAAGTTTGCCAGTATTGTGGCATCCTGGATCATATTTGATTTTATCATCAAATTACATTTTAACATTGTTACACAATTATGTTTCAGGTTCACATTGAACGGGGAAAGAATGGGTTTGGCTTCTCCGTTGTTGATGAGTTTCCAGTACGTGTGGGGCGTGTGGATCTAGGTAAGGTTGTTTCCATGAAGTGTGTGGTGTGTGGATCTGGGTAAGGTTGTTTCCATGAAGTGTGTGGTGTGTGGATCTGGGTAAGGTTGTTTCCATGAAGTGTGTGGTGTGTGGATCTGGGTAAGGTTGTTTCCATGAAGTGTGTGGTGTGTGGATCTGGGTAAGGTTGTTTCCATGAAGTGTGTGGTGTGTGGATCTAGGTAAGGTTGTTTCCATGAAGTGTGTGGTGTGTGGATCGGGGTAAGGTTGTTTCCATGAAGTGTGTGGTGTGTGGATCTGGGTAAGGTTGTTTCCATGAAGTGTGTGGTGTGTGGATCTGCGTAAGGTTGTTTCCATGAAGTGTGTGGTGTGTGGATCTGGGTAAGGTTGTTTCCATGAAGTGTGTGGTGTGTGGATCTGGGTAAGGTTGTTTCCATGAAGTGTGTGGTGTGTGGATCTGGGTAAGGTTGTTTCCATGAAGTGTGTGGTGTGTGGATCTGGGTAAGGTTGTTTCCATGAAGTGTGTGGTGTGTGGATCTGGGTAAGGTTGTTTCCATGTCTGTTTCCATGAAGTGTGGCCAGTCTTTCTTATTTTCTCTATCTCACAAGGTTTTTTTGTTTGTTTTTTGTACTGTGAACTTTTTTGTACACATGTTACTTTTTTTCATTGTATTACTTTATTTTTCTTCTGAATTTCTGTCTGTGAAATGAAGGCTGCTTTCTCCCCAGGGAGAGCACATGGCCACTGTGCCTGAACGTTTGTTTGGGTTTGAAGACAGCAAGACAATTTTTCTTGTTCGCAATTAAAAGAAAGGAAATAGAAATTCTGGACACAACATACAGAACGACACTAACTGTACCATCAAGCATTTCTGCAGCATAATATGAATATTTTAAGGTGAATACTGAAAGGACTACAATGAACATAAAAAAAAGAAGAAAGAATCAAGTGCTCCTCTAAGTTTCAGTAGCATACACTGTTCTGCGCAGATCTGGAGAAAACGGCAACATGTTGCAGTGTGTCTGAGGCATGTCAAAGGTCTCCTCAACTGCAACTTCAATAAATTTCTTAGATAATTGACATATATGAAAATAACATGATTTAAACCATATTATCACCTTAAATGCTGCAGTCAATAATATTTATCGCGTTAAAAAAACTCATAGTCATTTTGGATGTAAGTGGTCAGATATATTTTTAGCTATATATATATTTATATATAAAAAATATTTTTAGCCCTGTGGTAAGTCGTCTTGCTTCCAAGATCATCTTACATGTATGGTTCACTCCCACTCCACTACCTTTTTTTTTTTTTTTTTAAAGCTTAATTATATTTAATACAGAACACTTTTTTTTAATGATTCCTCCCGACCCCCCCTTGATTCCTTTATTGGATAAAAGTGCATTTCACAAGTGAGTCTTTAAGGCTTTGCATCATTTGTTTTTGTTGTTTTTTTTTTTGTTTGCAGGTGTATTTGTTTTACTGTCAAACTTGATGCGTTATTTTGCTGGGGACAGCTCTCTTATTGCTGTGGATTCTTTTACATGTGCTAAGTGCATGCTACACATTATTATATTGTAGTGTAATCACTAAGAGTGGAAAGCTGCAGTATTAAGAATATCTGAAATGCAGGGTAACAATTAGAAAGTGACAGTTCCATTTTGATGGATCTGTTAGATGTGTCCTGTCTGACACACAGCCAGCATCCTGTATGATAAAGATAACATTAGCAATTACATTATTATGGCTAGGATAGGGATGTCAATTACTTTGTTGTGGTAATTGTAATCATTGAAACTTGTAAGTTATTTAGTGCCTATCTCTGGTCAGAGACCAAACTCTCAACCCATTACTTCTTCATTCGTGGGCTGCAACTCCCACGTTCACTCATATAAACACGAGTGGGCTTTTATGTGTATGACCGTTTTTACCCCGCCATGTAGGCAGCCATACTCTGTTTTCAGGGGTTAAACGCTTTATAAACAGGTAGCCATTTGCACAACAGGCTGCCTACATAGGTAGAGCTGAATAGCAACTGCCTTTTGGCACTCATTATTGTTAGTCAGGCTTCTGTCACACACGCATACACACACACACACACACACACACACACACACACACACACACACACAGTGGATCATTCTTAAGAATTTCACCAGGGACAAACTTGTGTTGCCATGTGTTCATTTACATGTGCTAAGAGGATGCTGCACCCAGGACCTCAGTTAAGTGTCTCATCCAGATAACTAACACATCACGAAAAACAGAAGGTTGAAGTCACCTTTTTTTTGTCTCCAGCATCCCCAGCGGAGGACGCCGGACTGAAGCCTGGGGATTTCATCATCAAGGTCAACCACCAGAATGTGTCAAGGTCAACAGTCAGCAGTGTGGCCAGGCTGGTCAAGTACGTCTTTACTAATGTTGATTGACCCATTGACTGCACACTGTGCCAGGGCTGTGTTGATGAACAGCATACCTCATAAAACACACGATTCCACTGCTGTGTTGATGTACAACATACCTCATAAAACACACGATTCCACTGCTGTGTTGATGTACAACATACCTCATAAAACACACGATTCCACTGCTGTGTTGATGTACAACATACCTCATAAAATACACGATTCCACTGCTGTGTTGATGTACAACATACCTCATAAAACACACGATTCCACTGCTGTGTTGATGTACAGCATACCTCATAAAATACACGATTCCACTGCTGTGTTGATGTACAGCATACCTCATAAAATACATGATTCCACTGCTGTGTTGATGTACAGCATACCTCATAAAACACACGATTCCACTGCTGTGTTGATGTACAGCATACCTCATAAAACACACGATTCCACTGCTGTGTTGATGTACAGCATACCTCATAAAATACATGATTCCAGTGCTGTGTTGATGTACAACATGCCTCATAAAACACACGATTCCACTGCTGTGTTGATGTACAACATACTTCATGAAACACATGATTCCAGTGTTGTGTTGACATACAGCATACTTCATGAAACACGATTCCAGTGTTGTGTTGACATACAGCATACTTCATGAAACATGATTCTAGTGCTGTCTTAATGACAGCATACCTCATAATATACACAATTTTAGTGCTCTCTCAACGTACAGCATACCTCATAAAACACATGATTCTAGTTCTGTCTCAACGTACAGCATATGTCATGAAACACTTGGTGCCACAGTGTTGACAAATGCTGTATTTCCAGATTGTCTGTCTCTCCCACCCTCTCCTCCAAACACCCCTTCTTTTTTCCTCTCCATTGAAGTCTATATACAGCGTGTATGCTTGATGGTTTGTGTTTGCTCGATGTGTGTGTGTTCTGTGTGCATGCTTGTGCACATGCCCATGTGTGTCTATTCTATATGGGTGTTGGGCATACTTTGTGCTTTTCTGGTGTGATAGTTCATATTTGCAATTTGTTGTATGGTGTTGATGAACACATGTAGGTGTGGGTTTTTTGGTCTTGTTTGACTTTATGTTGTGTTGAATGCCATTATGCGCTATTGTATATGTATGGGTTCACCTGAGGCAATACAAGCCCACTATACAGGGAGTTTGTGCCATACAAGTTAGAACCTTCCATACTGGGTGTTTGGTTTCTGTGGAAATGCTTCATATTAATTATAATATTTATTGTTATTATAACATTTGTGACCGTCTCCCACAAAATGATGGATAACTCGCACTGTATTCAATTGCGCTACAGGTAAAAACAGTGCTGAGGGTCCATCTGGGGTAAATCAAGTTTTTTGCAGCAGTGCATAGTTCAACCTCTAAATTACAACCTATCTCACTGTTTTTGCCAAATTCAAACTGTAGATTTGAAAATTTAGTGAATTTTCACACCTACGTGCCGATATTGCGGAGCAATTATCCCTGAAAACTGCATATTTTACATCAATATCTATTTGATATCTTAATATGATACATTGACATAAAAGAAAAAGAAATACTAGAAATAAACTTGTAGGTAAATTCATAAAAACATAATAATAAAGTAGAAATGGAAGATATTTAAAGGGCAGATTACTGAAATAAAGAATGAACAAAAATGGGCCACACTCGGCCTACCCGTGTGCACCCACCCACACTGGCACACACTGGCATATCTAAAGGACAAAGGATATAAAATAAATTTTAAAAATTCACAGGTTTATTTCAATTCTTAACAAAATCAAAATTTAGATGTGCATCATTCTAATTTTGATGTAAAAGAAATGAAAACAAAAGAAGCTTTGTTGAGTGATCAAGAGGAAAAAACTCTTTTACACCCCAAAACAACCATTCGAAATTAGATTAATATCAAGTGTGAATATCATTACCCAAAGCGTGTACAGACCCTAGTTTGATAACCTGCCAAAATTTGACAGGCATATAGCTAAAACAAACCCCGGTTACTAGGGAAAAATCTCAAGAGTCAGTTGCAAAACTTTAAAGCTGTTTTTCTCAAAATGGCTGCCGCACTACTAACACATTTGAACTACCATAACTTCTACATTTTCTAACATAGGAACATGTTCTATACATCACTGGAAAGGTCTTTTCGTCTTCTTTCCAATGGTATATATATACCTTTATATCCTAAAAAATCGACTTAATCTATCATTTTGTAGAAGCTGGTCATGTTTGTGCACCTGACATATTCCAGGAAAAGCGGGCAGATTCTGCTCCTGCATGTCAACCGGTGCCACTCCAGTGCCCAGCCCCAGACACTGCCAGAACCAGAGCCAGTGGTTCCACATGAGAAGTCTGACATCTCCTTGTGGAGGAGACCCGAGCACATCTATGAGAGCATCGCTGATGGCACCCTGCCAGACAGGACTGACCTTGCTGACCACAGCGAGAACAAGGAGAACGAGATGTCGGTGTGCACCCAGTTTGAGATCTCCTCTGTCTGTGAGGCCTTCACCAGGGACAGGGTGTCGGCCAGCACTCCCCTGGTGTCCCTGGGGGCCAGGAAGCTGGTGAGTGGTTGGTGTGAGTGGTGAGTGGCTAGTGTTAGTGGGTAGTGTGAGTGGTGAGTGGCCAGTGTTAGTGGCTAGTGTGAGTGGTGAATGGCTAGTGTTAGTGGGTAGTGTGAGTGGCTAGTGTGAGTGGGTAGTGTGAGTGGTGAGTGGCTAGTGTGAGTGGTGAGTGGCTAGTGTTAGTGGGTAGTGTGAGTGGTGAGTGGCTAGTGTGAGTGGCTAGTGTTAGTGGTGAGTGGCTAGTGTGAGTGGGTTGTGTGAATGGTGAGTGGCTAGTGTTAGTGGCTAGTGTTAGTGTTGAGTGGCTGGTGTTAGTGGCTAGTGTTAGTGTTGAGTGGCTGGTGTTAGTTGGGTGTGGGTAGTGTTAGTTGGGTGTGGGTAGTGTTAGTTGGGTGTGGGTAGTGTTAGTGGAAGGGGTAGTGTTAGTTGGGTGTGGGTAGTGTTAGTTGGGTGTGGGTAGTGTTAGTGGAAGGGGTAATGTTAGTTGGGTGTGGGTAGTGTTAGTGGAAGGGGTCATGTTTGTGGGTGGCACCCTTTCAAGACTAAAAATAGAATGCATATACAGTATTCAAAATTACATTAATCATCAGCAGCTCCACACCAAAGATTCATGTAAAGTAATGGTGGTTCATGCATTAAGTGCATTCTACACAAAGGACCTCATTTCGTCGTCTCAACCAAATGATCAGGAACTTGATAAATTCACATCATTATCATCATGCACAGCAGTAATGTCATAATGAAGAACAGCATGGTCATCAGCATACACAGCAATGTCACACACAGCATTGTCTTCATCATACACAGCATTGTCTTCATCATACACAGCAATGTCATCATCATACACAGCAATGTCACACACAGCATTGTCATCATCATACACACCATTGTGTAATGTCATCACACACAGCATTGTCACCATCATACACAGCAATGTCATCATCATACACAGCAATGTCATCATATACAGCAATGTCATCATCATACACAGCATTGTCATCATGAACAGCAATGTCATCATCATACACAGCATTGTCACCATCATACACAGCATTGTCACCATCATACACAGCATTGTCATCATCATACACAGCATTGTGCAATGTCATCATACACAGCATTGTCACCATCATACACAGCAATGTCATCATCATACACAGCATTGTCATCATGAACAGCAATGTCATCATCATACACAGCATTGTCATCATATACAGCAATGTCATCATCATATACAGCATTGTCATCATATACAGCATTGTTATAATATACAGCCATGTCATGATACACAGCATTGTCATCATCAAGCACAGCATGTCATATTGTAGTGTGGCAGACAGAGGACACAGTGTGTCAGTGTGTGGTGTGGTGCAGGGTGTGTCAGTGTGTGGTGTGGTGCAGGGTGTGTCAATGTGTGGTGTGGTGCAGGGTGTGTCAGTGTGTGGTGTGGTGCAGGGTGTGTCAATGTGTGGTGTGGTGCAGGGTGTGTCAGTGTGTGGTGTGGTGCATGGTGGTGCAGGGTGTGTCAATGTGTGGTGTGGTGCAGGGTGTGTCAGTGTGTGGTGTGGTGCAGGGTGTGGCAATGTGTGGTGTGGTGCAGGGTGTGTCAATGTGTGGTGTAGTGCATGGTGGTGCAGGGTGTGTCAATGTGTGGTGTGGTGCAGGGTGTGTCAGTGTGTGGTGTGGTGCAGGGTGTGTCAGTGTGTGGTGTGGTGCAGGGTGTGTCAATGTGTGGTGTAGTGCATGGTGGTGCAGGGTGTGTCAATGTGTGGTGTGGTGCATGGTGGTGCAGGGTGTGTCAGTGTGTGGTGTGGTGCAGGGTGTGTCAATGTGTGGTGTGGTGCAGGGTGTGTCAATGTGTGGTGTAGTGCATGGTGGTGCAGGGTGTGTCAGTGTGTGGTGTAGTGCATGGTGGTGCAGGGTGTGTCAGTGTGTGGTGTAGTGCATGGTGGTGCAGGGTGTGTCAGTGTGTGGTGTAGTGCATGGTGGTGCAGGGTGTGTCAGTGTGTGGTGTGGTGCATGGTGGTGCAGGGTGTGTCAATGTGGTGTGGTGCAGGGTGTGTCAATGTGTGGTGTAGTGCATGGTGGTGCAGGGTGTGTCAGTGTGTGGTGTAGTGCATGGTGGTGCAGGGTGTGTCAATGTGTGGTGTGATGCATGGTGGTGCAGGGTGTGTCAGTGTGTGGTGTGGTGCAGGGTGTGTCAGTGTGTGGTGTAGTGCATGGTGGTGCAGGGTGTGTCAATGTGTGGTGTGGTGCAGGGTGTGTCAGTGTGTGGTGTGGTGCATGGTGGTGCAGGGTGTGTCAATGTGTGGTGTGGTGCAGGGTGTGTCAATGTGTGGTGTGGTGCATGGTGGTGCAGGGTGTGTCAATGTGTGGTGTGGTGCAGGGTGGTGCAGGGTGTGTCAATGTGTGGTGTGGTGCAGGGTGGTGCAGGGTGTGTCAATGTGTGGTGTGGTGCAGGGTGTGGCAGACAGAGGGCACAGCACAGAGGACCAGAAGAAGCTGGAGGCTATCCATCGTCTGTTGAGTCTGGAGTTGGACTTCATTGACTTCATGACGCTGGGCGTGCAGCGCTACTCCCGACCCCTGCGACACCGCATCTTCAGCACGGCACAGCATGGCGCTGTCTTCCAGAACATTGAAAAGGTGGGGGTGGTTGTCACTGCTGTGTGCTGTTCAGCAAGACATGAGTCAGTTACTATAGTAGTATAGAAACGCATTATTCATAGCGTTTTGCACTTCTGACCGTTTGATGGTTTTTGTATTTGTCAATACTCAAGAAAATATGTATCAGTAGAGTAAATGATTTATTAACAATAGTGTGGTGACTCTCTCCACGTACAAGGGACACAATTTCAAATCAGTGCTGCTTATGCTACCAATTCAGCTAGCACACAGGTAAATAAAAGGTACACTGGAACAAACCCAAGCACTTCCTCAAAAAGGAAGCTCTAGGTTTGTCCTTGTACCAATCATTTGACATTCGCACACAGCAGCAATGACAGAAGAAATGTGCAAACACAGTTATCTATCTATCTATAGATTTAAACTAGGAGGCAAAATTGCACTGGCTTTTTGTGCTTAACCTTGGAGGCTAGGTGGCCTTTGGGGGCCATCCCAGCACTGACTGTCCTAAAACCCTCTTGGCCGAGAGAGTGTGGATTAACTTGGGCAAGACACTCTACACTATAATCAAATTCTAGCCCAGAAAATCGGGACAGCAGTTGCCTCCTCTGCTGTTCTTTCTGACGGTCATACTTGGACGGATTATCACACATATATATGAGATATCTATCTATCTATCTATCTATCTATCTATCTATCTATATATATATATAATAATAATAATAATGGTATTTATATAGCGTTGGATCTTGTGCAGAGACAAATCAAAGCGCTTTCGCACCAGTCATTCACACGCATACATAACTCTAATACTGTAGAAACTAAAGACAAGGAAGGTCAGGCAAGGGAGGCTATTTTGGGAAGAGGTGGGTTTTAAGGCCAGACTTGAAAGAGCTGAGTGTGGAGACTTGACGAAGCGAAAAAGGAAGTTCATTCCAATCGCAAGGTCCAGAAACCGAGAAAGAACAGCGGCCAGCAGTCGAGTGTTTGAATCTGGGTATGCGTAAACAGAGTGGATCCGAGGCCGATCGTAGTGAGCGAGATGGAGTGTAGAGGTGAAGGCAGCCGCAGAGAATAGGAAGGGGCAGTTTTGTGAATGCATCTATAACATAGAGTGCTGATCTTGTACTTTATTCGGTGTGAGACAGGGAGCCAGTGGAGATGTTGCAAAAGAGGAGTGATGTGCTCAGATCTTTTCCTTCTGAGGACGAGTCGGGCAGCAGAGTTTTGTATGTGCTGAAGGGACTGAATGGATGAAGCAGGCAGACCAGACAATAGAGAGTTACAGTAGTCAAGGCGAGAGAGAATGAGAGAAACGACAAGTCTAGATGTTGCGTCAGTGGACAGATATTTCCGGATGGCACTGATGCGTCGCAGTTGGCAGTAGCAGGACTGACATGTCTGACTGATAAATTTTTGCATAGGACAGTGTATTGTCAAGGACAACACCGAGGTTCCTGACTGACGTGGAAAGAGGGATGGATGTACTGCCAAGTTTGATTGTGTCAATTGTGATGGAAGACAATTTTTGTTTATATATATATATATATATATATATATATATATATATATATATATATATATATATATTCTCTCTCTCTTTCTCTCTTCTCTCTCTCGTAACAAAGTATTAATTAGGCATAAGTTATAAGATACAGAAAGGTCTTTAGTTGCTTGTTTTTACATCTGTAACTGCATTAGTTGGACAACTTAGTTTCAACTGGTATTTTGTATTTGAGCCCTCTATACGTGTAGATGCTATCCAGATTCAGATATTAGAATACACTTCATTTTTAATGTTACAACTTACAGTATTTTGACATAAAAAAAATTAGAATTTAAATGCTGGTAACAGTCATGCAGTGAGTATTCATTCAATATCAAATGAGTGAACCAGATTTGTTGTGCACTGGTTGAGGTTTACTTTTATTTGAGAAGACAGGACATTTTTTGAGAGCATGTAACAGCCAAAGTCTGTGTCACAGTCAGGTGAACAGTCATGTTGTTGTTTCAGCTGGTGAACATCTCTGAATACCATGTGCAACAAATACAAGAGAATGCACCATCTGTTTACCCCGAGTCCGATGATGACTCTCAGTCCAGTGATGATCGACACTTTGCCTCTGCTGTGGCCATGATCTATTACTCCAAGGTGAGTCACTGGACCTTGTGTCAGTCACTGTTTCTGATGTATGAGCATTGTGTCAGTCACTGTTTCTGATGTATGAGCATTGTGTCAGTCACTGTTTCTGATGTATGAGCATCATGTCAGTCACACTTTATGATGTATGAGCATTGTGTCAGTCACTGTTTCTGATGTATGAGCATTGTGTCAGTCACTGTTTCTGATGTATGAGCATTGTGTCAGTCACTGTTTCTGATGTATGAGCATTGTGTCAGTCACTGTTTCTGATGTATGAGCATTGTGTCAGTCACTGTTTCTGATGTATGAGCATTGTGTAAGTCACTGTTTCTGATGTATGAGCATTGTGTCAGTCACACTGTTTCTGATGTATGAGCATTGTGTCAGTCACTGTTTCTGATGTATGAGCATTGTGTAAGTCACTGTTTCTGATGTATGAGCATTGTGTCAGTCACTGTTTCTGATGTATGAGCATTGTGTCAGTCACTGTTTCTGATGTATGAGCATTGTGTCAGTCACTGTTTCTGATGTATGAGCATTGTGTCAGTCACACTGTTTCTGATGTATGAGCATTGTGTCAGTCACTGTTTCTGATGTATGAGCATTGTGTCAGTCACTGTTTCTGATGTATGAGCATTGTGTCAGTCACACTGTTTCTGATGTATGAGCATTGTGTCAGTCACTGTTTCTGATGTATGAGCATTGTGTCAGTCACTGTTTCTGATGTATGAGCATTGTGTCAGTCACTGTTTCTGATGTATGAGCATTGTGTCAGTCACTGTTTCTGATGTATGAGCTTTGTGTAAGTCACACTGTTTCTGATGTATGAGCATTGTGTAAGTCACACTGTTTCTGATGTATGAGCATTGTGTCAGTCAATCTGTTTCTGATGTATGAGCTTTGTGTCAGTCAATCTGTTTCTGATGTATGAGCATTGTGTCAGTCAATCTGTTTCTGATGTATGAGCATTGTGTCAGTTACACTATTGCTTATGTATGAGCATCATGTCAGTCACACTTTGTGATGTGTGAGCACGTCAGTCACACTTTATGATGTGTGAGCATTGTGTCAGTCTTTCTTTATGATGTGTTGGCATTGTGTCAGTTACACTGTTGCTTATGTATGAGCATTATGTCAGTCACACTTCATGATGTGTGAGCATCATGTCAGTCACACTTTCTGATGTGTGAGTATCGTGTCTGTCAGACTGTTTCTGATGTGTGAGCATTGTGTCAGACTGTTTCTGATGTGTGAGCATCGTGTCAGTCACATTTTATGACATGTGAGCATTGTCTCAGTCACAGTTTCTGATGTATGAGCAGTATGTCAGTCACACTTGACAGGGTTCGAATTTAGTGGGTGCCCAGTTGGAAATGCTATGAAAAGTTGGCTTGGGCACACAAATTTTCTGTCAAGAGTGCTCAGTTGGCACTAAAAAATTGGTAAGAGGTGAAGGAAAATTAATTAAAAGATACACCAAGAAAGCAAGCTGGAATGCAAAATCTAAAGTGTAATCTTCTGCAGCTTGCTTTGCAGAGTAGCATCTTTGCTCATACACGATCGGATGTTCACATTCATGGCGTGTTAGCGACAAATGATGTTTCCCATTTTCAGTGTTAAAAGAAAGGCTCCTGAAGCAGAGATGAAAGATCAGGATGACAAAAAGACTAAACAGCAGGATTACGAATCAAGGCGCCAGCGCGTGTACAATGAAACCTGGCCGACTTTCCTTGGCACATTTTATTTCATTTTATTATACTGGCACCCAAAACCACAATTGGGCACTCAATTGTTTTGTCCACTGCCCAACTGGCACTTAAAAAAAAGAGTTAAATTTGAACCCTGCTTTATGATGTGTGAGCATCGTGTCAGCCACACTTTATGATGTGTGAGCATCATGTCAGTCACACTTTATGATGTGTGAGCATCGTGTCAGTCACACTGTTTCTGATGTGCGAGCATCATGTCAGTCACACTTTATGATGTGAGCATCATGTCAGTTACACTTTATGATGTGTAAGCATCGTGTCAGTCACACTTTCTGATGTGTGAGCATCGTGTCAGTCACACTTTATGATGTGTGAGCATCATGTCAGTCACACTTTATGATGTGTGAGCATCGTGTCAATCACACTTTTTCTGATGTGCGAGCATCGTGTCAGTCACACTTGATGGTTGTGTGAGCATTGTGTCAGTCACACTGCTTCTGATGTGTGAGCATCATGTCAGTCACACTTGATGGTTGTGTGAGCATTGTGTCAGTCGCACTTTATGATGTGCGAGCATTGTGTCAGTCGCACTTTATGATGTGCGAGCATCGTGTCAGTCGCACTTTATGATGTGCGAGCATCGTGTCAGTCACACTTTATGATGTGTGAGCATCATGTCAGTCACACTTTATGATGTGTGAGCATTGTGTCAGTCACACTTCATGATGTGTGAGCATTGTGTCAGTCACACTTTATGATGTGTGAGCATTGTGTCAGTCACACTTTATGATGTGCGAGCATTGTGTCAGTCACACTTTATGATGTGTGAGCATCGTGTCAGTCACACTTCATGATGTGTGAGCATCGTGTCAGTCACACTTCATGATGTGTGAGCATCGTGTCAGTCACACTTTATGATGTACAAGCATCGTGCCAGTCACACTTTATGATGTACGAGCATCGTGCCAGTCACACTTTATGATGTGTGAGCATCGTGTCAGTCACACTGTTTCATGATACAGCTGGACATCATTGTTCCATCACACTGACCAAGCTAACTCCTAACAAAGCCCACCTCTCTTCCATTGTCTTTGGTCATCACAGAGATGAATGTTGACACCCACCTGCACCATCCCCACCCCCACCAAGATGTGCCTCCATCACCCTCACAGTCACACCTGTTTTTGTGCAATACTGTCTTTCAGACTTAGTGAAGTTCCCTCAGTGCTGCATATCTTATTGCTGTGGGGATGTGCCATGAGGGATATTGTTTTACATTGTTTTATTTTGTTTTATTTTTATGTATAATTTTCCAGGCCCACATGTTCTGCCAGGCCCACGAAGCGTACGCAGCAGGTTTGAGTGAAGCGAACCGTGTGTTGTCAGAGATGCGTCAGAATGAAGAGTTCCTGCAGTTCATCAAGGATCCCCCTCCGGAGCCGGGACAGCCCAGCATCAGTGCCTTCATCTTCAGACCCCTGCAGGTAGCATAGTGTACACTGTCTTCAGGACTCTCCCATCTGTGGTCAGAGACCAGGCTCTCAGTGCTTTATAAACGCCTAGTTAATTTGGACAACAGGCTGCCAACCTGGGCAGAGCTGACGGACAGCTGCTTTTAGGTGCTCATCATTGGTTTCCTGTGTCACTCAGTCAGGCTACTCACACGCACACGCACGCACGCGCGCACGCACGCATTTACATTAGTGTGGGCTAAGTACATGCTACATGTGGGACCTTCATTGGATATGATATAGTTGAGTTGAAAGTACTGTGTTGAACATGTAATTTTTGACTCACTTGTGTAAACAAAATGAGTATGTTTTAACCCAGTGTTCGGTTGTCTGTGTGTGTGTCTGTGTGTCCGTGGTAAACTTTAACATTGACATTTTCTCTGCAAATACTTTGTCAGTTGACACCAAATTAGACATAAAAATAGGAAAAATTCAGTTCTTTCCAGTCATCTTGTTTGAAACAATATAGCACCTCTGGGATGGGCACAAAAAATAAAAAAAAGAAGCCAAATTATATGCTAACTGCATTTACTGTTATAATTCTTTTTTTTTATTCTCTAAACTTAGCACTTTGATCTGATATTCTGACACAACAAGAGCAGTCATTTTTATCATTTTTTGTTCAAACAGGAACTTCTTTTGCTAAGCATGGAAGTTATATTTATTTTGCAAACGTTTTGGTGCAGATAGTAAAAAAGGGGAATTAATCTGTAATTAATGCCAGGTGACTTAATTTGCTTTAAGCTGATCTTTCTCATCTTAAACATTACATTTTGAAATTATACTCAATACATAAAAAGCTTGTGTGTTTTACTTTCAGTGTACAGGGCTTTCACTATGTTCATTCGCCCAAGTGGTCTTTTTCAGAAAATACTAACATCAGTACGACGAGTGGACTTTATAGATCTATTGGCTGATCCCTGAAGGTCATGGGCAAAAATCAGTTGCATACACATATTTTTTCATATTCAGAGCGTGTGCTCATATTCTTCGCGAACGCGAACGACGCCATTTTGTTTCAAGTTGTTGACCTGCCTGTTCAATCCTTTATTCAATTGACAATACACAATAACATGTGATGGAAAGTTGGAGAAGGAGACCATTAAATATTTATTCAGAGAAAGATTTGTGAACACTTACTGGATTATGCCCCAAACTGCCATAAAGATATCCATAGAATCAGTCGGAATTCACAGTTAAAAATAATAAACCATGAGAGTTAATACCCTTGAATTGATGAAACGCAAAAATTTCCAGTCTTGACTTTTCTTAAAATGAAGTCCTTAAATTTTCACTTCATACAACGTTTAGAAGTACTTGTACTTGGCTCTGCATCTTATTAGTTTAACAAAATACTCAATTTTCATATCAACTTTAAAACTATAAAACTAGCATGAACATAAAAGAGAAATTGAATCGACCGTGTCAACCAGGTGTAACTAAACTTGTACATCTATCTAGATCCAGAGAAAACGGCTAAGTGTTGCAGTGTGATTGGAGCGATAGCCACGTCTCCTTTACCGCAGACCTAAAAAGAATTTTTAATTGTCTTTAAAGATTTTTTGAATGCCCAAGATACACCAGAATAATATGATTTGAACAGTGTTCTCACTGCGAATACCGCAATCGATTTATCGCCCTTTAAAAAAAAAAGCATGTTTAAATATTATATTTTTGAACGTCAGTTAAGGAGCCATGATAGTGTAATGGATAAGACAGTTTCTTCTCATCCGAACATGTGGGGTTCGAATCTGCCGTTAGGACTCTTTTTTTTTCTTTTTTCTTTTTCTTTTAACCCGAAGCTTTATAATAACAAAAACAGAACACATTTTATCGATTAGATTTTTTTTTTTTTTTAAGTGTACCACAAGTGAGTCTTGAAGGCCTTTCCTCTCTTGTCTTTTTTGCGTTCATTCTTTTTCATTCCCTGTGCACAGAAGGAGGGAATAACAAGGTGGGTGACCTGACTTGTGTTTCAGCACATCAAGGAGCTGTCATCTGTGTTCCAAGAAATCTACATGCACACCTCTGGCAGCAGTACTGACCACGCCACCCTCAAGAAAGTTACCCAGGGTGAGTTGTCTCTTCCAGTCAACTGTAAAAGTCATTAAAAATTACCGCAAGGGGAATTCTATTTAGCTGACGAAAAGAAATTTGTAGAAAGAAATAATTGAGGTAAGCTAGATTTGCATCATCAAAATTTTGATGTTTTTTCCTATGCATTTAACAGTTAGCATTTGATTTACTAGTTCTGTTCAATTGTTTGCTCTGAAAGAACTGTTGTGTGCACGTACCATTCATGTTAAAATAATTTATTGACAGTGAGAATCGTCAGCTTCTAAAAATTTGTTTCGACACTTAAGCTGTTTGTTGGACACAAGCGCTTTGCTAGATGATTTGTATATTTGTCACAGAAATCAATCTGATCATCAGATTCACTGTTTGAAAAGTTACTTTGCATGCCTCAATCTCTTTGAAAATATTTTCTGCCAAACGAAGCATTTCTTTGACATTTTTGTCATGTTAATGCTCTGGGTCAAAACATTATCTATCAAAAGAAGCATTTCTGTGACATTTTTATCCTGCTAAATCTCTGGGTTTTCATACAGGGTAAGTGTCAAGCCTTCCTGTTGTAAACTTTTTGTGCAGGGTAATGTCAACTCTTAGTTATTAAAAATGATACAGGGTGGGTATGTCAAGTGTAACTGTATGTTGGTACAGATTTTAGTATACAGAGTTAAGAACATACAGTTGAGCATAAGAGTTTTGAACAGGTGAGAAAGGGGGCGGGCCTGGAGGACAGGGTGTGACCAGGAAGTGCTGTGTTTCAGTTCTGCAGGAGAGTGTGCACAACATCAGCAACATCAGCAACGCCCGAGTGCAGAGCCTGACCTCTCTCAGTTCTCACACCAAGTCGTCCTGCAGTGGCAAAGGTAGCTGTACTACGTCATCTTCTGCCTCTTCCAAAGGTCAGTGTGTGTGCAGAGAGTAACTGACAAATCAAGTAACAGTGAATGCAGAACTTAAGTTAAAAGGACAGAATTGAAGCTGGATGCTGTTTTCTGGTCTGTTCTCTTGTTTTGGCAACATTGTGCTTTGTGGTAGGTGTCATGTTGTGGGTCTGGTACAGTGATGTAGATTTGGTTTAAATATACTCTTTTCTTTTCGAGAAACTAAAATGGTTAAAATAATGGGCACTCCAGGCCTCAAGCTGAGTTTCTAGTCAACATTCAGTAGCTCCCTTTATGTTGAAAGGATGACACATAGATCGATTCATGCAGAGCTCTGATTGGATCACTGTGTTGATTTTGGTACAGTTTGGTTGTGTGTCACTTACTGTTTACTTTAGAGTGGAGACTGTGATGCTGTGACTGAAGTGGTGAGAATGAAGGGTGTTTGTGGTACATGTTTGGGGAATCTGGTTTCTTTTTTTATGTATGTAAAGGTACATCCCGTGCTAATGATACATAAAAAAAGGTAGTGACCACTTTCTGATGTACTCTTCACTGCTGTACAAATGCATTTATAATAATGTTAAATGTCAAACATTGTTATCAATGTTTCCTGTGAAATGTCTAAAATCATTACCATTTAAATGTAAAACAAATCATTATTAACCCCTAGGCTGCCTCTATGACGAGATAACTCATCATCGCAAGCATGTACGCTTCGCTGCCACAATGACGAGATAACTTGTCATCGAAATATTCAGACTTTTCCCTGGTTTGCATTCAGTTCGTTGATGAAAATGCTGGTTGCTTTAGCTTGGGGAATCTTTCTAGATTCTTTTCATAGCTAGAAACCCTATCTACGTCATGAGGCTGTCCTTTATTTAAACGTTTTGGTTGGGTCACTGTCGCAGTGTTTTGCATGGCTCCTTTCCTCGCTCGCTCAACAAAATGTCGGACTGATGCCGTGCTCAAGACATGCTACCATGGCGAACTAAATCAACCAAGATTTCTTTCTTTAGTTGATGCTCAGAAAGAATTGAAGCGTTAATTCGAAGGAGAAGACAGTGATGAACATTTATAGGACGATTTGATAGAAAATAAAGGGAGCAATAAAGAGAGTGGCCAAGATACGACTATCGGTGAGTGATGCCAGCTGCACAACTGTAGCAGACAATACAAACTAACTGAATTATTAGCAGGACACAGTGTGAGCGATTTTCTTGGCACTCAGCGAATGCGGTCTGATGTGAACTGGATAAAGTGGTCATGTAAGAGGGGTGAAGAGGAGGGGGGTGGAGACTGAGGGGGCGTGGCCTCACAGAAATATTATCACTTGGAGAAGTCACAATGCATTGTGTATCTATCTCTTTAAAAAAAAAAAAAAAAATTGTGGTTGTTCTAGTATGATTTTGTGTGTGCAGATATCCATTTGTCCAGAAAATATATTTTAGTGCAAATTACCTGACTAATGTTTGTAATGATCAAGTTGAAAATGTGACAAAAAACAAAACACTGATTTCAAAATGACAGCATATCACTAAAAATATGTAAAATAGGAAAACATTATGTGTTTTGTATTCTTTATTCATTTACCTTTCAGAAAATATATACTTTTATGGGTCTTTCTCTAATAACAAAGAGCACAGAATTTTTTTAAAAGTTATACCCGTTTTTTGTGAAAAAACCCTGGCAAATAGATTTCACTTAAATTTTATTTTCCTGGCAACGAAAGGGTTAATGTTTCCTATTAAATGTCAAAAATCACTATCAATATTTCCATGTTAAATTTCTTGCTAAATGTCAAAAACCATTGTCAATATTTCCTGTTAAATGTCTAAATCATTATCAGTATTTCCTTGTCAAATGTCTAAAATCTTTATAAATATTTCCTGTTAAATGTCAAAAATCAATATCAATATTTCCATGTTAAATGTCTAAAATCTTTATAAATATTTCCTGTTAAGTGTCAAAAATCAATATCAATATTTCCATGTTAAATGTCTAAAACCATTGTCAATAATTCATGTTGAATGTCTAAAATCGTTATCAGTATTTCCATGTTGAACGTCAAAATCATTATCAATATTTCCATGTTAGGTGTCTAAAATCATTATCATTATTTCCTGTTCAGTGTCAAAAATCATTATCAGTATTTCCATGTTGAATTTCCTGATAAATGTCTAAATCCGTTGTCAATATTTCCTGTTATATGTCTAAAATCATTAATATTTGCATGTTAAATGTTCAAAATCATTTTCAATATTTCCATGTTAAATGTCTGTAGTGAAATATTTCTACTCCTGTGCAACAGACAGTGGCAGTGAGAGTGGTCGCGGTCGACAGACCACAAACAGTTTGAGGACGTCGGCGTCACTACAGACAGTGCGTGTGGTGGACCGTGAAGTGATGAAGATGCAGGACAGGCTGGTCTTTTCTCACAATGTGCCTGTAGGTATCTTGCTGTGTGTGTCTGCTGTCTGTGTTGTGCTGTACATGTAGGTATCTGGCTGTGTGTGTCTCCTGTCTGTGTTGTGTTGTACATGTAGGTGTCTGGCTGTGTGTGTCTGTGTTGTGTTGTACATGTAGGTGTCTGGCTGTGTGTGTCTGCTGTCTGTGTTGTGCTGTACATGTAGGTATCTTGCTGTGTGTGTCTGCTGTCTGTGTTGTGTTGTGGTGTACATGTAGGTATCTGGCTGTGTGTGTCTGCTGTCTGTGTTGTGCTGTACATGTAGGTATCTGGCTGTGTGTGTCTCCTGTCTGTGTTGTGTTGTGGTGTACATGTAGGTGTCTGGCTGTGTGTGTCTCCTGTCTGTGTTGTGTTGTGCTGTACATGTAGGTGTCTGGCTGTGTGTGTCTGCTGTCTGCTGTCTGTGTTGTGCTGTACATGTAGGTGTCTGGCTGTGTGTGTCTCCTGTCTGTGTTGTGTTGTGCTGTACATGTAGGTGTCTGGCTGTGTGTGTCTGCTGTCTGCTGTCTGTGTTGTGCTGTACATGTAGGTGTCTGGCTGTGTGTGTCTGCTGTCTGTGTTGTGCTGTACATGTAGGTGTCTGGCTGTGTGTGTCTGCTGTCTGTGTTGTGTTGTGCTGTACATGTAGGTGTCTGGCTGTGTGTGTCTGCTGTCTGTGTTGTGCTGTACATGTAGGTGTCTGGCTGTGTGTGTCTCCTGTCTGTGTTGTGTTGTGCTGTACATGTAGGTGTCTGGCTGTGTGTGTCTGCTGTCTGTGTTGTGCTGTACATGTAGGTGTCTGGCTGTGTGTGTCTCCTGTCTGTGTTGTGTTGTGCTGTACATGTAGGTGTCTGGCTGTGTGTGTCTCCTGTCTGTGTTGTGTTGTGCTGTACATGTAGGTGTCTGGCTGTGTGTGTCTGCTGTCTGTGTTGTGTTGTGCTGTACATGTAGGTGTCTGGCTGTGTGTGTCTCCTGTCTGTGTTGTGTTGTGCTGTACATGTAGGTGTCTGGCTGTGTGTGTCTGCTGTCTGTGTTGTGTTGTGCTGTACATGTAGGTATCTGGCTGTGTGTGTCTGCTGTCTGTGTTGTGTTGTACATGTAGGTGTCTGGCTGTGTGTGTCTGCTGTCTGTGTTGTGTTGTGCTGTACATGTAGGTATCTGGCTGTGTGTGTCTGCTGTCTGTGTTGTGCTGTACATGTAGGTATCTGGCTGTGTGTGTCTGCTGTCTGTGTTGTGTTGTGTTGTACATGTAGGTATCTTGCTGTGTGTGTCTGCTGTCTGTGTTGTGCTGTACATGTAGGTATCTGGCTGTGTGTGTCTGCTGTCTGTGTTGTGTTGTGCTGTACATGTAGGTGTCTGCTGTGTGTGTCTGCTGTCTGTGTTGTGTTGTGCTGTACATGTAGGTGTCTGCTGTGTGTGTCTGCTGTCTGTGTTGTGTTGTGTTGTACATGTAGGTGTCTGGCTGTGTGTGTCTGCTGTCTGTGTTGTGTTGTACATGTAGGTGTCTGGCTGTGTGTGTCTGCTGTCTGTGTTGTGTTGTGCTGTACATGTAGGTGTCTGCTGTGTGTGTCTGCTGTCTGTGTTGTGTTGTGCTGTACATGTAGGTGTCTGCTGTGTGTGTCTGCTGTCTGTGTTGTGCTGTACATGTAGGTGTCTGGCTGTGTGTGTCTCCTGTCTGTGTTGTGCTGTACATGTAGGTGTCTGGCTGTGTGTGTCTGCTGTCTGTGTTGTGCTGTACATGTAGGTGTCTGGCTGTGTGTGTCTGCTGTCTGTGTTGTGTGTGCTGTACATGTAGGTGTCTGGCTGTGTGTGTCTGCTGTCTGTGTTGTGTTGTGCTGTACATGTAGGTATCTGGCTGTGTGTGTCTGCTGTCTGTGTTGTGTTGTACATGTAGGTGTCTGGCTGTGTGTGTCTGCTGTCTGTGTGTTGTGCTGTACATGTAGGTGTCTGGCTGTGTGTGTCTGCTGTCTGTGTTGTGCTGTACATGTAGGTGTCTGGCTGTGTGTGTCTGCTGTCTGTGTTGTGTTGTGCTGTACATGTAGGTGTCTGGCTGTGTGAGTCTCCTGTCTGTGTTGTGTTGTACATGTAGGTGTCTGGCTGTGTGTGTCTGCTGTCTGTGTTGTGCTGTACATGTAGGTGTCTGGCTGTGTGTCTCTCCTGTCTGTGTTGTGTTGTGCTGTACATGTAGGTGTCTGGCTGTGTGTGTCTGCTGTCTGTGTTGTGTTGTGCATGTAGGTGTCTGGCTGTGTGAGTCTCCTGTCTGTGTTGTGTTGTGTTGTACATGTAGGTGTCTGGCTGTGTGTGTCTGCTGTCTGTGTTGTGTTGTGCATGTAGGTGTCTGGCTGTGTGAGTCTCCTGTCTGTGTTGTGTTGTGCTGTACATGTAGGTGTCTGGCTGTGTGTGTCTGCTGTCTGTGTTGTGTTGTGTTGTACATGTAGGTGTCTGGCTGTGTGTGTCTGCTGTCTGTGTTGTGTTGTGCATGTAGGTGTCTGGCTGTGTGAGTCTCCTGTCTGTGTTGTGTTGTGCTGTACATGTAGGTGTCTGGCTGTGTGTGTCTGCTGTCTGTGTTGTGTTGTACATGTAGGTGTCTGGCTGTGTGTGTCTGCTGTCTGTGTTGTGCTGTACATGTAGGTATCTTGCTGTGTGTGTCTGCTGTCTGTGTTGTGTTGTGCTGTACATGTAGGTGTCTGGCTGTGTGTGTCTGCTGTCTGTGTTGTGTTGTGGTGTACATGTAGGTGTCTGGCTGTGTGTGTCTGCTGTCTGTGTTGTGCTGTGTTGTACATGTAGGTGTCTGGCTGTGTGTCTCTCCTGTCTGTGTTGTGTTGTGCTGTACATGTAGGTGTCTGCCTGTGTGTGTCTGCTGTCTGTGTTGTGTTGTGTTGTACATGTAGGTATCTTGCTGTGTGTGTCTGCTGTCTGTGTTGTGTTGTACATGTAGGTATCTTGCTGTGTGTCTCCTGTCTGTGTTGTGCTGTACATGTAGGTGTCTGGCTGTGTGTGTCTGCTGTCTGTGTTGTGCTGTACATGTAGGTGTCTGGCTGTGTGTGTCTGCTGTCTGTGTTGTGCTGTACATGTAGGTGTCTGGCTGTGTGTGTCTCCTGTCTGTGTTGTGCTGTACATGTAGGTGTCTGGCTGTGTGTCTCTCCTGTCTGTGTTGTGTTGTGCTGTACATGTAGGTGTCTGGCTGTGTGTCTCTCCTGTCTGTGTTGTGTTGTGCTGTACATGTAGGTGTCTGGCTGTGTGTCTCTCCTGTCTGTGTTGTGTTGTGCTGTACATGTAGGTGTCTGGCTGTGTGTCTCTCCTGTCTGTGTTGTGTTGTACATGTAGGTATCTGGCTGTGTGTGTCTCCTGTCTGTGTTGTGTTGTGCTGTACATGTAGGTGTCTGGCTGTGTGTGTCTCCTGTCTGTGTTGTGCTGTACATGTAGGTGTCTGGCTGTGTGTCTCTCCTGTCTGTGTTGTGTTGTGCTGTACATGTAGGTGTCTGGCTGTGTGTGTCTGCTGTCTGTGTTGTGCTGTACATGTAGGTGTCTGGCTGTGTGTGTCTGCTGTCTGTGTTGTGCTGTACATGTAGGTGTCTGGCTGTGTGTGTCTGCTGTCTGTGTTGTGTTGTGGTGTACATGTAGGTGTCTGGCTGTGTGTGTCTGCTGTCTGTGTTGTGTTGTGCTGTACATGTAGGTATCTGGCTGTGTGTGTCTGCTGTCTGTGTTGTGCTGTACATGTAGGTGTCTGGCTGTGTGTGTCTGCTGTCTGTGTTGTGCTGTACATGTAGGTGTCTGGCTGTGTGTGTCTGCTGTCTGTGTTGTGCTGTACATGTAGGTGTCTGGCTGTGTGTGTCTGCTGTCTGTGTTGTGTTGTGCTGTACATGTAGGTGTCTGGCTGTGTGTGTCTGCTGTCTGTGTTGTGTTGTGCTGTACATGTAGGTGTCTGGCTGTGTGTGTCTGCTGTCTGTGTTGTGTTGTGCTGTACATGTAGGTGTCTGGCTGTGTGTGTCTGCTGTCTGTGTTGTGTTGTGCTGTACATGTAGGTGTCTGGCTGTGTGTGTCTGCTGTCTGTGTTGTGTTGTGCTGTACATGTAGGTGTCTGGCTGTGTGTGTCTGCTGTCTGTGTTGTGTTGTGCTGTACATGTAGGTGTCTGGCTGTGTGTGTCTCCTGTCTGTGTTGTGTTGTACATGTAGGTGTCTGGCTGTGTGTGTCTGCTGTCTGTGTTGTGCTGTGCTGTACATGTAGGTGTCTGGCTGTGTGTGTCTGCTGTCTGTGTTGTGCTGTACATGTAGGTGTCTGGCTGTGTGTGTCTGCTGTCTGTGTTGTGTTGTGGTGTACATGTAGGTGTCTGGCTGTGTGTGTCTGCTGTCTGTGTTGTGCTGTACATGTAGGTGTCTGGCTGTGTGTGTCTGCTGTCTGTGTTGTGCTGTACATGTAGGTGTCTGGCTGTGTGTGTCTCCAGTTGTGTTGTGTTGTACATGTAGGTGTTTGGAGGTTGACTGTAGTGATGTTTTAATTACTTTTTAAAATCCCCCCCACACCCCCACTCCCAGTTGGTTTCTGTTTCTTTTCCTTGGTCTCTCTTCAGAGCTAGGTCTGGATGTCAAGATGCATTTTCCTTGCTTACCTATTACCACTGTGAATAAAGAATTTGACTTGTGACATAATGGGGTGTCTGTCTGCATGTGTCAGGTGTTCCAACTGTGTCAAGAAGACCGCCACATCATTTACCAGGGCGATGCGTTCTTTGTCCACAACAACCACTGGGCGAAGGTCAGTGCATTCTCTCTCTCTCTCTGTGAAGATGTGTGCCTGTGAGAGATGTTCCTCAGATGTTATCTTTCTGACATGGAAAGAAGTCTGTTTTTCATGTGCTAGATCTTTAGGTTTTGACAGGTGTGTTAAGAACAATTGCTGAAATCTGGTTAAAAGAGTTACTTTGGAACTTAATCGTTCGGTTTGTTCTGAAAGCTCTGTGGTGATCTGTACTGTTGACATAATGTGATGGATTCTTTCTTGGTGTGATGGTCTTTGTTTACTACTACACATACACACTGCCCTGTTTACAGCCACACAGTCCTGTTTACAGCCACATACTGTCCTGTTTACAGCCACTTACTGTCCTATTTACAGCCACATACAGTCCTATTTACAGCCACATACAGTCCTGTTTACAGCCACATACAGTCCTGTTTACAGCCACTTACTGCCCTGTTTACAGCCAGATACTGTCCTATTTACAGCCACATACAGTCCTGTTTACAGCCACTTACTGTCCTCTTTACAGCCACATACTGTCACATACTGTCCTGTTTACAGCCAGATACTGTCTTATTTACAGCCACATACAGTCCTATTTACAGCCACATACCGTCCTGTTTACAGCCACATACTGTCACACACTGTCCTGTTTACAGCCACTTACTGTCCTGTTTACAGCCACATACTGTCACACACTGTCCTGTTTACAGCCACTTACTGTCCTGTTTACAGCCACATACTGTCCTGTTTACAGCACTCACTGTCCTGTTTACAGTCTTATACTGTCCATGTTAAAAATTGCACACTGTCCTGTAAAGCCAGATACTGTCCTATTTACAGCCACATACTGTCCTGTTTACAGCTACACACTGTCCTATTTACAGTCACATTCAGCCACATATACTGTCCTGTTTACAGTCACATTCAGCCACATATACTGTCCTGTTTACAGTCACATTCAGCCACATACTGTCCTGTTTACAGCCACATACTGTCCTGTTTATTCACATTCAGCCACATACTGTCCTGTTTACAGTCACATTCAGCCACATACTGTTCTGATTACAGACACATACTGTCCTGTTTACAGCCACATACTGTCCTGTTTTCAGCCACATTCAGCCACATAGTGTCCTGTTTACAGCCACATTCAGCCACATACTGTCCTGTTTACAGACACATACTGTCCAGTTTTCAGCCACATTCAGCCACATACTGTCTTGTTTACAGCCACATTCAGCCACATACTGTCCTGTTTACAGCCACATTCAGCCACATACTGTCCTGTTTACAGCCACATACTGTCCTGTTTACAGCCACATTCAGCCACATACTGTCCTGTTTATAGACACATTCAGCCACATACTGTCCTGTTTACAGACACATACTGTCCTGTTTACAGCTATACTTACACACTTTCCATGTTTACAGCTACACACTGTCCATGTTTACAGCTAGACCCAGTCCATGTACACAGTCCTACTTATTGCGCATGTTTACACCTACACACTAACCCTGTTTACAGCTACACACTGTCATGTTCACAGCTAGACACGGTCCATGTTTACAGCTACACACTGTCATGTTCACAGCTAGACACGGTCCATGTTTACAGCTACATACTGTCCATGTTTACACCTACACACTGACCCTGTTTACAGCTACACACTGTCATGTTCACAGCTAGACACGGTCCATGTTTACAGCTACATACTGTCCATGTTTTCAGCTAGACACAGTCCATGTTTTCAGCTAGACACGGTCCATGTTAACAGCTACATACTGTCCATGTTTTCAGCTAGACACAGTCCATGTTTACAGCTACATACTGTCCATGTTTACAGCTAGACACGGTCCATGTTTACAGCTACATACTGTCCATGTTTACAGCTAGACACGGTCCATGTTTACAGCTACATACTGTCCATGTTTACAGCTAGACACGGTCCATGTTTACAGCTACATACTGTCCATGTTCACAGCTAGACACGGTCCATGTATACTGTCCATGTTTACAGCTAGACACGGTCCATGTTTACAGCTACATACTGTCCATGTTCACAGCTAGACACGGTCCATGTTTACAGCTACATACTGTCCATGTTTACAGCTAGACACGGTCCATGTTTACAGCTACATACTGTCCATGTTTTCAGCTAGACACAGTGTATGTACACAGTCCTACTTATTGTTCATGCTTACACCTACACTCTAACCCTGTTTACAGCTATTTACCATCCATGTTTACAGCTATCCATGGTTAAGATACCATTAAAAGCTGACAGAAATTTGAGAACCTTGGATAATTAAAGAAAAAATGTTTTAAATTGATCTAGCACCTCTTCATGGAAAACATACACAATTGTTATGTAAAGAAAACGGAGGCGTAAAATGTGTATTTAAACACTAAAATGAAAACTTCCATACACAACCCTGCAGACCTGCGGGAGGCTGATCCTGTGTTGACTGTTACAGGTGCAGATGACTCTGTTCTCTGACATGGTGCTGCTGTGTCGGCCAGACAAGGACGGCAGTCTGCACGTGTTGTGTGACCCCCTTCAACTGCACCACATCTCTGACATCCATGTCAACAAACAGCACAGTCAGTCCCCTTGCCTACATGACTGGGTTTTCTGTCATTCTGCTTGTGCTCTCAATACTGTTTTTAGATTTATTCTGTTAGTACTCATAAATCATTATACATACAGGCTTTCATATTGTGCTAATGCTGGTTCAAAATTAACTTTTTTCCTTTAAAGTAGTGGTATATGCCTTGTATGCCATACTGACTTTTTCCTGAAAATTCCAGTGCTTATTTGATAAACAGGCTTTAGAAACAGTTCTATTGTCTTTGGTTGTTCTGTGACCGTTAGTATGTGATAGACTATTATTTGATTAAAATTTCAACATGGCAGACTGTTATTTTTGTTTGTTATTACTTACTTTTGGCAGGAAGCTTACATCACCGTGAAAGTCAGAGATAATGCTGTGGAGGAAAGGAAGTTAGGTCTGAGGACATGGTTTCTGTGGAAGAAAGGAAGTTAGGTCTGAGGACATGGTTTCCATGGGAGAAAGGAAGTTAGGTCTGAGGACATGGTTTCTGTGGGAGAAAGGAAGTTAGGTCTGAGGATATGGTTTCCATGGGAGAAAGGAAGTTAGGTCTGAGGACATGGTTTCCATGGGAGAAAGGAAGTTAGGTCTGAGGACATGGTTTCTGTGGGAGAAAGGAAGTTAGGTCTGAGGACATGGTTTCCATGGGAGAAAGGAAGTTAGGTCTGAGGACATGGTTTCCATGGGAGAAAGGAAGTTAGGTCTGAGGACATGGTTTCCATGGGAGAAAGGAAGTTAGGTCTGAGGACATGGTTTCTGTGGGAGAAAGGAAGTTAGGTCTGAGGACATGGTTTCTGTGGGAGAAAGGAAGTTAGGTCTGAGGACATGGTTTCTGTGGAAGAAAGGAAGTTAGGTCTGAGGACATGGTTTCTATGGAAGAAAGGAAGTTAGGTCTGAGGACATGGTTTCTGTGGAAGAAAGGAAGTTAGGTCTGAGGACATGGTTTCCATGGAAGAAAGGAAGTTAGGTCTGAGGACATGGTTTCTATGGAAGAAAGGAAGTTAGGTCTGAGGACATGGTTTCTGTGGAAGAAAGGAAGTTAGGTCTGAGGACATGGTTTCTGTGGAAGAAAGGAAGTTAGGTCTGAGGACATGGTTTCTGTGGAAGAAAGGAAGTTAGGTCTGAGGACATGGTTTCTGAATGGTGATGTTGATCAGTTTCTGTGCTCACACGTATGTGTCGAAATGTACGTCAACATTTGTGTGTGTGTGTGTGTGTGTGTGTGTGTGTGAACAGCGACAGAACTGGTGGTCTGCACATGTCCCCCCAGCCCCTATTCAGGCCTGCCCTCCACACAGCGCCTGGTGCTGAGACTGCCGTCCCCTGAAGACCTGTCAGCCTGGAGGACTCTGCTGGACCACCATGTCAACAAGACACGCCTGGATACTGGTCAGGACCTCCCCCCTCCCCCCTCCCCCCACCACCAATGAGTGACCCTCCCCCCGCCCCACAGACAGTGTGGCTGGAGCTGTGTTCTCCTTATGCCAACCTTGCATTGTCTGTGCCACAAGTGTTTGGAGAAGGAGGAACTGTGTGTGCCCCTCACACATGGTGCTGATTGTATAGGCTGAGAGGTGTTGGGGCAGCTACACTTGTTCATTCAGCACTGGGTGTGACAGTGTGGTGTTTTCCTGTGCCTGACCCAAAGACCACCAGACAGTGTGGTGTTTTCCTGTGCCTGACCCAAAGACCACCAGACAGTGTGGTGTTTTCCTGTGCCTGACCCAAAGACCACCAGACAGTGTGGTGTTTTCCTGTGCCTGACTAAAGAGGAGACTCTCAGCAGTGACTGGTGCTTTCTCCTCTTGTGGGAAAGTGACGGTGTTGAAATACCGACATGACACTGTTGATCACCAGCAGAGTGAGTGGTGGGCAGTGCCTTGTCTGTGAAGGAAGAGTGGTGGAAGGGGGAGGGTTGTTGTGTGGGCAGAGTGCTGCATCATGTACCTGAGACATCTGACGTCACACAGTTATCTGAACAGGGTGGCTGAGAAAACATCTGCATGGTTTTCATGGATGTGTGAGGGGGGTTGAACTGCTTGTTGACTGACGATAACCGTTTTGTTTATTTCCCCTTCGGCCACAACTCCGGCAGGGTTGAGTCCTGGAAGCCACCCCAGTCAGTGACCAGAGACAGCTGTGAACAGCTAGTGCTGAGAACACTGTGAGCACAAGGACCACAAAAGTGACACTGACTCACCAGACTGATGAGAGTAACTCAGGGAACAGATTGTCTTGAAAGAGAAACTATGTTTGTTGTTGTTTTTCTACTTCTTCCCATTCAGGAAAATCACTTCATTCAGATATGTCATGAATCATTATTGTAGTACATTGTGTGGAGCTAGTCAGTGACACCCTGCTATGAGGTTTACTTCTGCTACTGCTAGTTTAAATGACCTCATTGTTGTATTTGTTCAAATCAGTGTTTAAAACTGATCTTGCATTTGTTACTTAACTGCTGGTTTAAGTCATTCTTTCATCCCACCAGTGCTTTTTGTGTTTAGGACTGTGGTGATACTGTTGCTTTAACCTGTCAGTTCTTTCCGTCAGTCGCAGATGTGGAACTGTTGTATGTAACTCACAAATTGTTTAGGAAGAGATCTTACTCTTTCGTGTGCTTTTTGATGCAAACTGAACCCAGAATTTAAAAAAAATGATAATAAAAAAAAACACAGCAACAACAAAAATCAAACAAACTCAGTATATGTCAAAGTTCTCATTTATATAAGAAAAGCAAGGAATGTTAAATTGATATTAATCAGATATTGAAGCCATAACCGGCTCCAACTATATGCAAGCATCTCAGCAAATGTGAGACTGATACAGGGCAAAACTTGGTTGTGATCTTGGATCAGGTTGTAGAAATCTTATCAGTTTGTTTGTTTTTTGGGTTTTTTTTGTCTGACAAGTTAATGGAACTTGATATAAATCAGTGGGTGTTCTGTAGATGGTGACTTTTGAAATACTTACAAATGGTTTTATTTATTGTCCGTGGTTGATTATGTATATTTTTTTCAATTTTGATGTCGCTCTCATATGACTTTCTGTCATGTTCAAACCAGTCCTTTATTCTAGTGTCCAGATCGAACCGTACAGACTTGCTTACAATCAGGACTAACTGTAAAAACCAAACATTGAAATGTGTATGAATGTATTTTACACACACTTTTAGACTTTTGATTTATCATTTTTAAGATTTGATTTTTGTTTTTCTCCGGTAAGAAGCAGCAACTTTCCTGGCCTAGCAAAAAGTCCCATGTTAGGTTGGAGTGACCGGAACAGTTCATTTGGAAGTTGATGAATGCCTTGAATTATCTCTGTTTCAATTGTACTTTTACAAAAGTGTACTTGTGACACCTATTTATTTGGTTTGTTATTTGACATGCATTGGAGTTTTATTCTTTTGTTTTAAAAGTATTCCTTTTTTTATGAAACGTGAATATCACCAAGGTGTTAGTGTGTTGTCATAGTTATCAGATATGACATTTCTTATGGGAAAAAAAAATAAGAAAAAGAAAAAACAAGAGAAAAAAACACCTTATTTGATTCTTTCCTTTCTGAATCATTTTCAGAGGAGATTGAGAAACAGCACATTTGTGGTCAGGCTTAAAAAGTCTAAAATGTTTCAGAAGAGCAGTTTATGTCTGGTATGGTTTTGCTTTTTTAATGTTTTTTTTTTTTTTTTAAAGATTACGAGCGTGCAAAACACAGTATCTATTTAGAAATACATGTTTCTTATCTCCAACATTCATTCAATCAAGCAAGAACAGGGTTGCAAATCAAGCAAATTATGGGTTGCAATCACTTGATCTTGCAGTGTGAGATACAAGTTTTATGTCAGAATCATGAGTTAGCAATTACTTTAGCTTGCAGTGTGAGATACAAGTGTGTCAGAATCATGAGTTAGCAATCACTAGCTTGCAGTGTGAGATACAAGTTTTATGTCAGAATCATGAGTTAGCAATCACTAGCTTGCAGTGTGAGATACAAGTTTGTGTCAGATTAATGAAGGCATCATTGTCTGTGGCAGTGAAAAGAATATCCTGTCTTTTATTTAATCTTTTATTCCATCCATCTTTTAACTGTCCATATGTTTTTGTTTTACTTATATGGCAACAAGGTTTTTTTTGTTTTTGTTATTTCATATATGTATGGCACCCTTCACCACATCCTTTTTCTTGCTGTCATTCTCTGTGTGAATGCTTGAAGTGAGTGGCTGAAAACTACATCTGTACAATGTGGTATCATGGCTTCTGTGACTGAACTGAACTTGCAAAGACTGTGGAGCGCCCAGTGTAAAGTTGGAATGCAACACTCATGAACATTGTCCATCACTCCTGAACATTGTCCTGAGACTCTTGTCTTGCATGCACCACTAACTGGTCTCTCTCTCTCAGTGTATTGCAGACATGCACCACTAACTGGTCTCTCTCTCCTCAGTGTATTGCAGACATGCACCACTAACTGGTCTCTCTCTCCTCAGTGCATTGCAGACATGCACCACTAACTGGTCTCTCTCTCTCTCAGTGTATTGCAGACATGCACCACTAACTGGTCTCTCTCTCAGTGCATTGCAGACATGCACCACTAACTGGTCTTTCTCTCTCAGTGCATTGCAGACATGCACCACTAACTGGTCTCTCTCTCTCAGTGTATTGCAGACATGCACCACTAACTGGTCTTTCTCTCTCAGTGCATTGCAGACATGCACCACTAACTGGTCTCTCTCTCCTCAGTGCATTGCAGACATGCGCCACTAACTGGTCTGTCTCTCTCAGTGTATTGCAGACATGCATCACTAACTGGTCTCTCTCTCCTCAGTGCATTGCAGACATGCACCACTAACTGGACTCTCTCTCCTCAGTGTATTGCAGACATGCACCACTAACTGGTCTCTCTCTGCTCAGTACATTGCAGACATGCACCACTAACTGGTCTTTCTCTCTCTCAGTGCATTGCAGACATGCACCACTAACTGGTCTCTCTCTCCTAAGTGCATTGCAGACATGCACCATTAACTGGTCTCTCTCTCTCTCTGTATTGCAGACATGCACCACTAACTGGTCTCTCTCTCCTCAGTGTATTGCAGACATGCACCACTAACTGGTCTCTCTCTCCTCAGTGCATTGCAGACATGCACCACTAACTGGTCTCTCTCTCTCAGTGTATTGCAGACATGCACCACTAACTGGTCTCTCTCTCCTCAGTGTATTGCAGACATGCACCACTAACTGGTCTCTCTCTCTCTCCTCAGTGTATTGCAGACATGCACCACTAACTGGTCTCTCTCTCCTCAGTGCATTGCAGACATGCACCACTAACTGGTCTCTCTCTCTCAGTGCATTGCAGACTTGCACCACTAACTGGACTCGCTCTCAGTGTATTGCTGACATGCACCACTAACTGGTCTCTCTCTCCTCAGTGCATTGCAGACATGCACCACTAACCTGTCTCTCTCTCTTCAGTGCATTGCAGACATGCACCACTAACTGGTCTCTCTCTCTCCTCAGTGTATTGCAGACATGCACCACTAACTGGTCTCTCTCTCCTCAGTGCATTGCAGACATGCATCACTAACTGGTCTCTCTCTCTCCTCAGTGTATTGCAGACATGCACCACTAACTGGTCTCTCTCTCTCTCCTCAGTGTATTGCAGACATGCACCACTAACTGGTCTCTCTCTCCTCAGTGCATTGCAGACATGCACCACTAACTGGTCTCTCTCTCCTCAGTGTATTGCAGACATGCACCACTAACTGGTCTCTCTCCTCAGTGCATTGCAGACATGCATCACTAACTGGTCTCTCTCTCCTCAGTGCATTGCAGACATGCACCACTAACTGGACTCTCTCTCTCAGTGCATTGCAGACTTGCACCACTAACTGGACTCTCTCTCAGTGCATTGCAGACTTGCACCACTAACTGGACTCTCTCAGTGCATTGCAGACATGCACCACTAACTGGACTCTCTCTCAGTGCATTGCAGACATGCACCACTAACTGGACTCTCTCTCAGTGTATTGCAGACATGCATCACTGACCACATGTGTTCAGTCATCAACTTATTGCAGACATGGTCCAGTCATGTTTACTGACTTGCTGCACACTGCATACAGATTTCACAGAATGAAGCATGCACACTGACCTATTTCTGCACACATTACACAGACTGAAAAACATGCATACGCTGACCTATTTCTGCACATACATTACACAGACTGAAGCATGCACACACTGACCTGTTTCTGCACACACACGACACAGACTGAAACATGCACACACTGACCTGTTTTTGAACATACATTACATAGCCTGAAGCATGCACACACTGATCTATTTCTACACACAGATGACAGACTGAAGCATTCACACGCTGACCTATTTCAGATTGACAGACTGTTCCTTGTTGGGAGGTAGATGTTAGCCTCTTCGCTCTCTGTCTGCATTTCTCTGTGGTATTTGTGACATGTCAGTGAGTGTTTGATGTGATGTAGTTCTACGTTTTCTTCTCCCTTAGCAACTTCTTATTTAAAGTCTTCATAATTAAATGTGTACCATTGAAAATTGTCTTTGAAAAAAAAAGGGTTTTCTTAAAGAATATCCTGTACACATGCTTTCTTTGCCAAACCTTTTAAAGAATGGTCCTCCATCTTTGTTGTTGTCAGAAGAGAGATGGGGACCTGGAGAGTGTGTGTGTTAAAATGTGTGTGTCAGTGTGTTGCACATGTTCACTAGTGCAGTTATGAACAAGTTTTATTTTAGAAATACCAGAGTTTATTATTTTTATTTGTCCAATTGTGCCAATTGCTATAGGATTGATGTATTCAGGAGAGGGGACCCTTAATGCCGCCAGACAGGGTGAGTTGACTCCTGACTGTGCCCTTCATTTTGGTTGCAACTGTTGTTTGAACCGACTCTGATGCAAAGTACTTAGGAGTTGACAGAGGAGTTGATGGTAATATTTATTGAAATAAGTTTCTTGAAGTTTCTTTCTAAACGGTCACACTTGCCTTCTAGGATTGGAAATAAATCCAAACAAATCTGCAGATTATCCAATTTTAGTCTTTTTTTGTGTGTACAAGTTTGTAAAGGAAAAGAGTGCATGCATGCTTATTGTGGTATAATTGTGTTGGTGTGTTTGATCTTTAACATCTTACCTCTGTGTGTGTGTGTGTGTGTGTGTGTGTGTGTGTGTGTGTGTGTGACTCAATAGATAAAAGAAATTGTGACTTAAGTTGCCCACCTGATCCAAGCTCCCCCTACACCTTAGAATGAGTATTGATAGGTCTAAAGGCCACCTTGAAACAGGCACGTTTGTCACTATATGTTTGATGGATTAATTGATGTTGATACAAAGATAGCACCTGTCCTGTCAGACTGAGACACCAAGCTCAAAGTACATTACAAACACCCAATTAGCACATCAGGCTGCCTCCCTGGGTAGAGCTAAGTGATAGCTTCCTTTAGGCTCTCATTGTTTGTTTCCTATGTCATTCAGTCAGGTTTCAGACACACACACACACACACACACACACACACAGAGTAATTTACTCTGTCTTATCCTTAACAGCAGATTGAATGACTATTCAGAATCAAACAATTTTGAATACTTGCAAAAGAACAAGCTGGTTTTACAACCATATATTTGTGAAAAAACAAACAAACAAAAAACACACACAAAAAACAACAAAAAACAAACCCGGTTGATTATACCATAGAAGAAAGCAACAGATTACATGCATGTTTCATAGATTTCAAAAAAGATTTTGATAACATATCGCTTGCTGGTATGTTCACAAAACTTTTTTTTTTTTAAAAAGGGTGTATACTCGTACAAAGTAGGTGCTTCAATTAAAAAAAAAAAAAACAGAGAGAGAGAGATATAAAACAAAAGTCTGCACTCGTAATGAAAATGGATTCTCCCCTTCAGTATAATTATGATCGCAGAGGAAAACAACAAAGCCATATTGTTCAGTATACTTATAACTAATATCATTGACTGATTCCCAGATACCCATTCATAAACTGTTAGTATGGAAATAAAGGTATTTCTTGTCTTTTATATGCTTTGGACTTCGTACTGCTTTCAAAAACTAAACATGGCCTACAGCTCAAACTAAACCAGTTAGACTCATATTGTTAGCAATTGGGTATTCAAATCAAAAGAGACAAAACAGAAGTAGTCGGATTTTCGAAATCATACCCAAAAGCAGAAATATTATTCTGAAATGTGGAACAGAAGCCATAGAAACCACTGAACAGTATAAATATTTAGGAATAATATTACATACATCAAGAAATATTGAAAAGGCTACAGAACACCTGGCAAAACAGTGGAATAAATTATAGTCTAAAAGGACTTTCAAAAATGGAGACATAAGCATGCACATAATTCCAAAATTATTTGATAGTCTTGCTTCATCTATTTAATGTATGGTGAGGAAAAATGGTTCCCAACTTGTGAAAAACTTGACAATAATGTTACCTTAAAAACCTGTATAACCGTGATCTCATGAACAAATTTCTACATGAACATGAACTTGTGTAAACAAAGTGAGTCTATCTAGTAACCTGGTGTTCGGTTGTCTGTGTCTGTCAGTCCGTGGTAAACTTTAACATTGCCATTTTCTCTGAATATACTTTGTTTGCAGACACCAAGTTTGGCTTAAACATTGTATGAAAAAAAGCTTAACAGTCATACCAATAACAGGTTTAAGTCTCCCGAATTAAGCCGCATTTCCTTATCATTAAGAGTTTATTTCGTTTGAGATTCGTTCCGAAATCAGAAAATTTTAAAAACCACTTCCCACTGAGCTGCTAGAAGGTAGGATGTGTTTGTTAAGAAGATGACATGCATGACCTCGTTTTTCTCGTTCACAATTTAAAGGAAAGAAATACAAATTCTGGACAGAACACATACAGTGATACTAACTACACCATTGACGTGTTTACAGCATATAAATATTTTAAAGTGGACAGTGAATTAACTAGAATGAACAAAAAAGAACAAGTGGCAAAGCCTTCAAGACTCACTTGTGCTTCGTGCTTTATCCAGTGAAGGAATCACAAGGAGGAAAAAAAATAGATTTAAAAAATCTTTGAAAAGTGCTCTGTTTTAAAAATGTGACATGAGCTTGGAAGAAAAAAATTAATTAAAAAAAAGAAAAGGAAAAAAAAGGCATGCCAGCAGGATTGAACCATGCATGATCTGTTCCGAAGCAAGCAGATGAATCCCCACTGCAGCAGCGCATCTGACGTCATTCAACTAAAATTGATACTTAAAGGCCCTGCTCTCTCTGTGTGTTTTTGTGAAATCTAAAGAAAATTATCCAAATTACATAAAAGTCTGTACAGACTGTTTATTACTTTATATTTACCAGACATTTATGATTCCATCATTAAAAGTAGTGAAGTACTATCATATAGGCACATATATTTTTTCCATAATTACAGCAGAACTTACGACTGTGTCAATGGGTCTGAATCATCTAATCAATGTTCTCTATCATTTTCCAAGTGTTATTCTGTGTCACTTCTAAATGTGTATTACAAGAACTGAAATGATTTTATTTGAAAACAAGGGAAAGTCATAACAGAAATTCGTGTTTTTCCATGTTTTGACCATTCATGGTACAAAGATTAATTTCTCCTGGGTCCAGCCTTCTCATGAAGGGCTTTTGGGAAATGAGCGGATAAATCTTCATGCAAAAACATGAACAATAGATATTCACAATGCCATTGAAATTCCTATCCCATGTTCATGACAAGTGGGTTCTTCACTGGAGGGAACCTGACGGAGCCGTGTCCACAAACTGACAGTAGGGACTGACCCTTCACAGGACAAGTGGCACTCACGCAAAATGATTTTTTTTTTCCTTTTAAAGCAGCAGGGCAATATTGTGACAGAGGGCTCACCAGTCTAACACACAGACCCTGACGATGCTATAAAAACAAAATCCACTTCAAAAGTGACTTGCATTTCTGATAATTACCCCCTTGCATATCATTTATGAATGTGAAGACCTCATTAATTTACAAATTCTGCAGTTCCATCTGTTTCCACTGGAAACATTTAAGGCCAATATGACAACCAACTTATGTTAGAAATGAATAATTATTTATTAAAAATATATTAGAAATAAATCAAGAGTTTATTTCGGTGCCTAATTAGCTCTCTGTTGTAAATTTACCGGTTGGCGAGTTGTCTCTCTCTCTATATATATATATTGTTTACTGCAAGTACATGAGAGAGGCACAGGAAAATGAGCCATTATACAGGACATGGATTCCATGGATTCGTCTAAAATCACTATTGTGGATAGACATTAAATAAAAGAACGAACGAACACACACACACACACACTCACACGTGCGTGTATCAGAGTGGATTTTACTACGACAATTTTCCACGGACATCTCTTGTTGCCGTGGGTTCCTTCATGTGTGCCGAAGTCCTCCCCATCAGTGGTCCACGTCGGCCTGCACCAGGAAGCCAGAGAAGGAGGAGAGGTTTGAACCCCAAATCAAGGGGTTGCCGTACTCTAGGATCACCCTGACCTGCTGGCCTTGTTTCAGCCTGAGCACAGCACTGCAGGAGCCCTGGTCATTGCTGTCTATGCGCTGGCCCTCTGTGAATGCCACTGCCACCGTCTGCAGGAACACAGGACAGGTATCAGAGAACACCAGTCTGTAGGGACACAGGGCAGGTATCAGAGAACACCAGTCTGTAGGGACACAGGGCAGGTATCAGAGAACACCAGTCTGTAGGAACACGGCAGGTATCAGAGAACACCAGTCTCCAGGAACACAGGGCAGGTATCAGAGAACAACAGTCTGTAGGAACACAGGACAGGTATCAGAGAACACCAGTCTGTAGGGACACAGGGCAGGTATCAGAGAACAACAGTCTGTAAGGAGACAGGGCAGGTATCAGAGAACACCAGTCTGTAGGAACACAGGACAGGTATCAGTGAACACCAGTCTGTAGGAACACAGGGCAGGTATCAGAGAACACCAGTCTGTAGGAACACAGGACAGGTATCAGAGAACAACAGTCTGTAGGAACACAGGACAGGTATCAGAGAACAACAGTCTGTAGGAACACAGGACAGGTATCACAGAACAACAGTCTGTAGGAACACAGGACAGGTATCAGAGAACACCAGTCTGTAGGAACACAGGACAGGTATCAGAGAACAACAGTCTGTAAGGAGACAGGGCAGGTATCAGAGAACACCAGTCTGTAGGGACACAGGGCAGGTATCAGAGAACACCAGTCTGTAGGAACACAGGACAGGTATCAGAGAACAACAGCCTGTGGGGACACAGGACAGGTACCAATGAACACCAGTCTGTAGGGACACAGGGCAGGTATCAGAGAACACCAGTCTGCAGGAACACAGGACAGGTATCAGAGAACACCAGTCTGTAAGGAGACAGGACAGGTATCAGAGAACACCAGTCTGTAGGGACACAGGACAGGTACCAGAGAACACCAGTCTGTAGGGACACAGGACAGGTACCAGTGAACATCAGTCTGTAGGGACACAGGACAGGTACCAGTGAACACCAGTCTGTAGGGACACAGGACAGGTATCAATGAACACCACTCTGTAGGAACACAGGACAGGTACCAGTGAACACCAGTCTGTAGGAACACAGGACAGGTATCAGAGAACACCAGTCTGTAGGGACACAGGACAGGTACCAGAGAACACCAGTCTGTAGGGACACAGGACAGGTATCAATGAACACCAGTCTGTAGGGACACAGGGCAGGTACCAATGAACACCAGTCTGTAGGGACACAGGACAGGTATCAGTGAACACCAGTCTGTAGGGACACAGGACAGGTATCAATGAACACCAGTCTGTAGGGACACAGGGCAGGTATTAATGAACACCAGTCTGTAGGGACACAGGACAGGTATCAGTGAACACCAGTCTGTAGGGACACAGGGCAGGTATCAATGAACACCAGTCTGTAGGGACACAGGACAGGTATCAGTGAACACCAGTCTGTAGGGACACAGGACAGGTACCAGTGAACACCAGTCTGTAAGGACACAGGACAGGTATCAGAGAACACCAGTCTGTAGGAACACAGGACAGGTATCAGAGAACACCAGTCTGTAGGAACACAGGACAGGTATCAGAGAACAACAGTCTGTAGGAACACAGGACAGGTATCACAGAACAACAGTCTGTAGGAACACAGGACAGGTATCAGAGAACACCAGTCTGTAGGAACACAGGACAGGTATCAGAGAACACCAGTCTGTAGGAACACAGGACAGGTATCAGAGAACACCAGTCTGTAGGAACACAGGACAGGTATCAGAGAACAACAGTCTGTAAGGAGACAGGGCAGGTATCAGAGAACACCAGTCTGTAGGAACACAGGACAGGTATCAGAGAACAACAGCCTGTGGGGACACAGGACAGGTACCAATGAACACCAGTCTGTAGGGACACAGGGCAGGTATCAGAGAACACCAGTCTGCAGGAACACAGGACAGGTATCAGAGAACAACAGTCTGTAAGGAGACAGGGCAGGTATCAGAGAACACCAGTCTGTAGGGACACAGGGCAGGTATCAGAGAACACCAGTCTGTAGGGACACAGGGCAGGTATCAGAGAACACCAGTCTGTAGGAACACAGGGCAGGTATCACAGAACACCAGTCTGTAAGGAGACAGGGCAGGTATCAGAGAACAACAGTCTGTAGGGACACAGGACAGGTACCAGAGAACACCAGTCTGTAGGGACACAGGACAGGTACCAGTGAACATCAGTCTGTAGGGACACAGGACAGGTACCAGTGAACACCAGTCTGTAGGGACACAGGACAGGTATCAATGAACACCAGTCTGTAGGAACACAGGACAGGTACCAGTGAACACCAGTCTGTAGGAACACGGGACACGTATCAATGAACACCAGTCTGTAGGGACACAGGGCAGGTATCAAAGAACACCAGTCTGTAGGGACACAGGACAGGTATCAGTGAACACCAGTCTGTAGGGACACAGGGCAGGTATCAATGAACACCAGTCTGTAGGGACACAGGACAGGTATCAGTGAACACCAGTCTGTAGGGACACAGGACAGGTACCAGTGAACACCAGTCTGTAGGAACACAGGACAGGTATCAGAGAACACCAGTCTGTAGGAACACAGGACAGGTATCAGAGAACAACAGTCTGTAGGAACACAGGACAGGTATCAGAGAACACCAGTCTGTAGGAACACAGGACAGGTATCAGAGAACAACAGCCTGTGGGGACACAGGACAGGTACCAATGAACACCAGTCTGTAGGGACACAGGGCAGGTATCAGAGAACACCAGTCTGCAGGAACACAGGACAGGTATCAGAGAACAACAGTCTGTAAGGAGACAGGGCAGGTATCAGAGAACACCAGTCTGTAGGGACACAGGGCAGGTATCAGAGAACACCAGTCTGTAGGGACACAGGACAGGTACCAGAGAACACCAGTCTGTAGGAACACAGGGCAGGTATCACAGAACACCAGTCTGTAAGGAGACAGGGCAGGTATCAGAGAACACCAGTCTGTAAGGAGACAGGACAGGTATCAGAGAACAACAGTCTGTAGGGACACAGGACAGGTACCAGAGAACACCAGTCTGTAGGGACACAGGACAGGTACCAGTGAACATCAGTCTGTAGGGACACAGGACAGGTACCAGTGAACACCAGTCTGTAGGGACACAGGACAGGTATCAATGAACACCAGTCTGTAGGGACACAGGGCAGGTATCAGAGAACACCAGTCTATAAGGAGACAAGGCAGGTACCAGAGAACACCAGTCTGTAGGGACACAGGACAGGTATCAGTGAACACCAGTCTGTAGGGACACAGGACAGGTATCAGAGAACACCAGTCTGTAGGAACACAGGACAGGTATCAGAGAACACCAGTCTGTAGGGACACAGGACAGGTATCAGAGAACACCAGTGTGTAGGGACACAGGACAGGTATCAATGAACACCAGTCTGTAGGGACACAGGGCAGGTATCAATGAACACCAGTCTGTAGGGACACAGGACAGGTATCAGTGAACACCAGTTTGTAGGGACACAGGACAGCTATCAATGAACACCAGTCTGTAGGGACACAGGGCAGGTATCAATGAACACCAGTCTGTAGGGACAAAGGACAGGTATCAGTGAACACCACTCTGTAGGGACACAGGGCAGGTATCAATGAAAACCAGTCTGTAGGGACACAGGACAGGTATCAGTGAACACCAGTCTGTAGGGACACAGGACAGGTACCAGTGAACACCAGTCTGTAAGGACACAGGACAGGTATCAGTGAACACCAGTCTGTAGGGACACAGGACAGGTATCAGAGAACACCAGTCTGTAGGGACACAGGACAGGTATCAGTGAACACCAGTCTGTAGGGACACAGGGCAGGTATCAGAGAACACCAGTCTATAAGGAGACAAGGCAGGTACCAGAGAACACCAGTCTGTAGGGACACAGGACAGGTACCAGTGAACACCAGTCTGTAGGGACACAGGACAGGTATCAGAGAACACCAGTCTGTAGGAACACAGGACAGGTATCAGAGAACACCAGTCTGTAGGAACACAGGACAGGTATCAGAGAACACCAGTCTGTAAGGAGACAGGGCAGGTATCAGAGAACACCAGTCTGTAGGGACACAGGGCAGGTATCAGAGAACACCAGTCTGTAGGAACACAGGACAGGTATCAGAGAACAACAGCCTGTGGGGACACAGGACAGGTACCAATGAACACCAGTCTGTAGGGACACAGGGCAGGTATCAGAGAACACCAGTCTGCAGGAACACAGGACAGGTATCAGAGAACAACAGTCTGTAAGGAGACAGGGCAGGTATCAGAGAACACCAGTCTGTAGGGACACAGGACAGGTATCAGAGAACACCAGTCTGTAGGAACACAGGACAGGTATCAGAGAACACCAGTCTGTAGGAACACAGGACAGGTATCAGAGAACACCAGTCTGTAGGAACACAGGACAGGTATCAGAGAACACCAGTCTGTAGGAACACAGGACAGGTATCAGAGAACAACAGTCTGTAGGAACACAGGACAGGTATCAGAGAACACCAGTCTGTAGGGACACAGGGCAGGTATCAATGAACACCAGTCTGTAGGGACACAGGGCAGGTATCAGAGAACACCAGTCTGTAGGGACACAGGACAGGTACCAGTGAACACCAGTCTGTAGGAACACAGGACGGTACCAGTGAACACCAGTCTGTAGGAACACAGGACAGGTATCAGAGAACACCAGTCTGTAGGGACACAGGACAGGTACCAGAGAACACCAGTCTGTAGGGACACAGGACAGGTATCAATGAACACCAGTCTGTAGGGACACAGGGCAGGTATCAATGAACACCAGTCTGTAGGGACACAGGACAGGTATCAATGAACAACAGTCTGTAGGGACACAGGACAGGTATCAGTGAACACCAGTCTGTAGGGACACAGGGCAGGTATCAATGAACACCAGTCTGTAGGGACACAGGACAGGTATCAGTGAACACCAGTCTGTAGGGACACAGGACAGGTACCAGTGAACACCAGTCTGTAAGGACACAGGACAGGTATCAGAGAACACCAGTCTGTAGGAACACAGGACAGGTATCAGAGAACACCAGTCTGTAGGAACACAGGACAGGTATCAGAGAACAACAGTCTGTAGGAACACAGGACAGGTATCAGAGAACACCAGTCTGTAGGAACACAGGACAGGTATCAGAGAACAACAGTCTGTAAGGAGACAGGGCAGGTATCAGAGAACACCAGTCTGTAGGGACACAGGGCAGGTATCAGAGAACACCAGTCTGTAGGAACACAGGACAGGTATCAATGAACAACAGCCTGTGGGGACACAGGACAGGTACCAATGAACACCAGTCTGTAGGGACACAGGGCAGGTATCAGAGAACACATGTCTGCAGGAACACAGGACAGGTATCAGAGAAAAACAGTCTGTAGGGACACAGGACAGGTACCAGAGAACACCAGTCTGTAGGGACACAGGACAGGTACCAGTGAACATCAGTCTGTAGGGACACAGGACAGGTACCAGTGAACACCAGTCTGTAGGGACACAGGACAGGTATCAATGAACACCAGTCTGTAGGAACACAGGACGGTACCAGTGAACACCAGTCTGTAGGAACACAGGACAGGTATCAGAGAACACCAGTCTGTAGGGACACAGGACAGGTACCAGAGAACACCAGTCTGTAGGGACACAGGACAGGTATCAGTGAACACCAGTCTGTAGGGACACAGGACAGGTATCAGAGAACACCAGTGTGTAGGGACACAGGACAGGTATCAATGAACACCAGTCTGTAGGGACACAGGGCAGGTATCAATGAACACCAGTCTGTAGGGACACAGGACAGGTATCAGTGAACACCAGTCTGTAGGGACACAGGGCAGGTATCAATGAACACCAGTCTGTAGGGACACAGGACAGGTATCAATGAACACCAGTCTGTAGGGACACAGGACAGGTATCAGTGAACACCAGTCTGTAGGGACACAGGGCAGGTATCAATGAACACCAGTCTGTAGGGACACAGGACAGGTATCAGTGAACACCAGTCTGTAGGGACACAGGACAGGTACCAGTGAACACCAGTCTGTAAGGACACAGGACAGGTATCAGAGAACACCAGTCTGTAGGGACACAGGACAGGTATCAGAGAACACCAGTCTGTAGGGACACAGGACAGGTATCAGAGAACACCAGTCTGTAGGAACACAGGACAGGTATCAATGAACACAAGTCTGTAGGGACACAGGACAGGTACCAGAGAACACCAGTCTGTGGGGACACAGGACAGGTATCAGAGAACACCAGTCTGTAGGGACACAGGACAGGTATCAATGAACACCAGTCTGTAGGGACACAGGACAGGTACCAGAGAACACCAGTCTGTGGGGACACAGGACAGGTATCAGAGAACACCAGTATGTAGGGACACAGGACAGGTACCAGTGAACATCAGTCTGTAGGGACACAGGACAGGTATCAGTGAACACCAGTCTGTAGGGACACAGGACAGGTATCAGTGAACACCAGTCTGTAGGGACACAGGACAGGTATCAATGAACACCAGTCTGTAGGGACACAGGGTAGGTATCAGAGAACACCAGTCTATAAGGAGACAAGGCAGGTACCAGAGAACACCAGTCTGTAGGGACACAGGACAGGTACCAGTGAACACCAGTCTGTAGGGACACAGGACAGATATCAGAGAACACCAGTCTGTAGGGACACAGGACAGGTACCAGTGAACACCAGTCTGTAGGGACACAGGACAGATATCAGAGAACACCAGTCTGTAGGGACACAGGACAGGTATCAGAGAACACCAGTCTGTAGGGACACAGGACAGGTATCAATGAACACCAGTCTGTAGGGACACAGGACAGGTACCAGAGAACACCAGTCTGTGGGGACACAGGACAGGTACCAGTGAACACCAGTCTATTACTACAGAGATCACAAAAAGCTGAGGACCACTTGCGAACTTGCAGTTTTCCTGAGTACACGGCGTGTGTGTGTACACGTGTGCATGCGTGCGTGCGTGCATGCGTGTGTGTGTGTGTGTGTGTGTGTGTGTGTGTGTGTGTGTGTGTGTGTGTAACTGAAGCCTGACGGAATGACACAGGAAACCAATTTTTTAATGATGATTGCTTTAAGGCAGCTGTCAGTCAGCTGTACCCTGGCAAGCATCCTATCATGTAATCGATCCCGTGTGACTTGTGAAGCACCTGGAGCTTGGTCTCTGACCAATGACAGGCACTATTTACGTATCCATATAAAAAAGAAGAAAAAACAAGATTATATATATATATATATATATATATATATATATATATATATAGTAAGGAGAGAGAGGAGAGGGGGAGGAACCTGATTGCCAGTTTGGAGGGCCAGGTTGGTGAAGCCGTCATGGTCCCCGCCCACAACGTGCAGGCTGAAGGAGTACAGGCCGGCCTGGGGCGCTGTGAACTGCCCGGTGCTGGGGTCATAGCCGCCCCCCTCGTTGATCAGCACCCGGTCAAACTTACAGCTGCTGTTGGACAGCACCGTCACGTTGTGGTAGGGCAGGTGGCCGAAGTCCACGTGGAAGGCAACTGGACCTGAGGAACAACAACCCAACACTGTTTGGTTTACAAGGTAAAGCAATAAGCACAATATGTTGTTTTTTCTTGTTGTTTTTTAGTGTAATAAACTGAGTGACCGAGTGGTCGCGGGTTATTTCAATTTATTTTGAATTTTGATAAAAGGATTAAGCAATTTAAAACATTGAAAGAGTTTATTTTTGGATTAATCCTGGGATGGATCAGCGTCCTGTCAGCGACGTCATTTTTGTAGCCATGGTAACCCGGGTGGTATATAAAAGGGGTGGTACAAAAGAATTACTGATTTACTGAATTAAAGGGTATGCAGGTGAAAGGATGGAAAAGATCCGTGCACAGGCCAGAGACATATAGAGAAGCCCAGTCATCAAAAGGGTTTTCTATTGTTTTATTTTACACATAGACTAGAAATGAGTGTGTGGAGGAGGGGGGTAGAGAAGGTGCAGGGTAATGTGTGTGTGTGTGTGTGTGTGTGTTGGAGCTCATGTACGTTTATATGTATTTGACTGTGCTTTCATATATGTGAAACTGCGTGTTTGGTGCATATCTGTTATGCATGTGTGGGTGTATATGTGAATGTGTGTCTTCATGTTTTACATTCATTTGCTTATTTATCATCATTGTTGTCTTATTTATTTATTTATCTATTATTATTATTATTTTATTATTATTTTCATTACTACTACCTTTTTTATATCATAATTATTATTTATTTATTTATCTATTTATTTATGTAAGCTTATCTCTTTTTTTTCTCAAGGCCCCTGACTAAGCGCGTTGGGTTATGCTGCTGGTCAGGCATCTGCTTGGCAGATGTGGTGTAGCGTATATGGATTTGTCCGAACGCAGTGACGCCTCCTTGAGCTACTGAACTGAACTGAACTTATTTTACACAGCACACTTCTCCCTGCACACAGCTGTGTGGACGACAACGTTGAACACCTAACAGCTTTCTTTTCAAATTTGATTTTGAATATCATTATGCCACACACGAATTACCTCAAGTCAATGGTTGGACACCATCACTGCAGTAAAACTGTCATCCGCTTTATGGCATGTGCAGTGAGTTGAACTATGGTTAGTAGCCAGCTGAGCACTTGGCTACATCTCCCCCCATCTTTTGAAATCCACCGTTCGCAATGGTTAATTAAAGGTGATTCTTTTGAGTAGACTTAGTTGAGCAAACAAGAATTATTGAGCAGTTAAAGGGAGATAATTTTGCTGATAACTGACAGCAGAGTGAAATTTGGAGTGACCGTGACATTCTTAGGAACAATACCCTACTCCATAATCAGGTTAAGTTAAGAGTTTGAACTTAGTCCAATGCATCCTAACTTAACTTTGAAGAGTTGTATATACAGAAGGGGTCCCAAAAAGGTTAATGAAATATGAAGTTTGAAAGCATTCATTTTTGTGCCCATCAGTCTAGGTAACAACACTGTCAGATATGTATACATGTAGAGTAGCATACATGTATAACAGCATATACATCATAACATGAATTATTGTAGCATGTTCAGAGACATACTTTGCATTGCTTTGACCGTGTGACAAGATAGATCACAGGTTAAGCAAGAATAAAAACAACAAAAGAAACTTAAAACATGATTTTTGCAGAAATATGTGAAATTGCAGCATGAACAGGAATGACATGAAAAAAACCCCACCCATAATCAGCATCTCTTCAGTTCAGCAAGAATGAAAAATAAAACATGGGTATTGGCATCATGACTGTTTTTGCTGAAATGTCTCACTGTTCTGGCTGTAAAATATTTCTCCAGTCCTACATAACAGAGTTTACAGTTCTGGAGGTCAGTCATAGGGACTTTCTTTGTGTATGAGCTGGTAATGGAGGCGGCTCTGGTGCTGCCTGCAGGGTTGATGTCCTGGGTCTTTGCATGGGCCTGATCAGCCACACCCTACTGTCAGTGTCAGCGTCTGTGTCAGAGTGTGACACCTTGTCCTGGTGGTGCAGTGGGGACAGGTCAGTTGGTGTGACAACAGATGGTGGTCGTTGGCTGCCTCTCTGCTGTGTGGGGCTGAGTACAGGTGGGAGCACCTGTGGGACCACAGCATCAGGTGTGGTGCTGTGGCGCCTCCGTCTGCCTCGGCGTCTCCTGCGTCACTGGTTTGGAGCTGGAGTAGTTGGCGTCAGCCCGGGTTGCCCAGTGTGTTTGGTAGCAACACAGTTTGTAGACTGGGTGGTCAGCCTTCTATTGCCTGGCCCTCAGGTAACGCCGCTTGTGGCGACACTGTTGCTCTGTGTGACCGGACCTCTCTCACGAGACACAGGGTGGAGGGTCTGAACCCCGATCAGCAGCACAGCAGCGAGAATGGAGGGCTGCACCTGGAGGATGTGGGCGGTGTGCTGGCATGTGGGGCTGCTGCTGTTGTCTCCGCATGCTGGTATTTTCAGCTGCGAGTGTGGCCAGCTAAGACTGTAGGCAGGCAACAGTGGTGTTGTCTACGCCGGGGCAAGTGTTGTAGGTGTCGCTGTCCTTCCGTACACATCGCTGGGCCTCCTTCTTCGCCGCCTTGATGGTGGTGTCAGGGTGGTCTCGGATGTAGCGCCTGACATCGTGCCTGAGTCGCCAAGGATGGCTGCTGGCACTTGCATCATCCCATCTTCAGCCTTGTTGACTTTGGTCCACAGGTACTGAAGATGAGATACGTAGCCGGTTACCGTCTCCTTTGGCTGATGCTGCCTGTTGAAGAAGGCAGTGGCTAGGACTGTGGCGTCTCGCTGCTCACCTCAGTTGTCTTCAATGATGCAAAGGATCTTGGCTGGGGCGTCCACGTTGGTCACTGGCAACCTCACAGTCTGCTGGCAAGCTCGGCCGGCAAGGGCTGAGATCAGCCAGAGAGAGGCCGCCGCGTCATTCAGGGGCTGCAGATGGAGGATCAGTCTGTCCTCCCAGATGAAGTCATCAACTTCCCTGCCGGTTTCCTCTCCAGATAGCGTCGGGAGTTTGGACAGGAAGTCTGATGGTTGGGCCATGTTGATGGGGCGATGTTTCTTTTCCGTGGACTTCAAGTACCTGCTGCACTGTCTTCTCTCTTCTCCTATGTGAAACAAACCCGATGTGACTGATAATACAACCTCTTGTCCCTGTACGATCCTAGCTCACAGCGCCAAATATGTAATGGAGTAGGCTGAGGTGGAAGGGGGTTGTTTATATATGATTAAATTTTGGATAAGAGGATTAAAAAATTAAAACATTAAAAGGAATTATTTGGATCAATCCCGGGATGGATCAATATCCTGTCGGCGACGTCACTTTTGTAGCCGTGTTAACCCGAGTGGTATATAAAAGGGGCGGTACAAAAGAATTACTGATTTACTGAATTAAAGACTGAGTATGCAGGTGAGAGGACAGAAAAGATCTGTGCACAGGCCAGGACATACAGAAGGCCAGTCACAAGAAGGGTTTTCTACTGTTTTATTTTTCAATAAATCAGGCCCTTTGGGCAAAAAGTGAAAGAATGATTTGAGAATATACGTAAAAATGAAAGCAAATCATTCACGACAGCAAATACATGCACATAACATAATCATATACAGTGATAAGCATTTATACAATATTAGATGTATAAACAATATAGTGAAGAGGGAAAGTGAAAACAAGAATTAAAGAGAGAGAGAGGTGGTGGAAAAGGCGGATGGGGAGGAGAGCCCAGCACACCTGGTGGGGTGTCGGTGTGGAGGGACGTCTCCAGCACGTGCAGCCTGTCCTGAAGCCTGTTCAGCAGGTCTGTCTGCTGCAGCAGCTGTGACGTCAGTCTGTCCACCTCCTGTCTGCCGGCACAGCCAGGGTCCGCTGCCAGGTTGGACCTGGTCTGCCTCTGTCCCTGCACACAGCACACCTCCCTCCCTGCACACAGCACACCTCTCTCCCTGCACACAGCACACCTCTCTTCACCTCTCTCCCTGCACACAGCACACCTCTCTTCACCTCTCTCCCTGCACACAGCACACCTCTCTTCACCTCTCTCCCTGCACACAGCACACCTCCCTCCCTGCACACAGCACACCTCCCTCCCTGCACACAGCACACCTCTCTCCCTGCACACAGCACACCTCTCTCCCTGCACACAGCACACCTCCCTCCCTGCACACAGCACACCTCCCTCCCTGCACACAGCACACCTCCCTCCCTGCACACAGCACACCTCCCTCCCTGCACACAGCACGCCTCTCTCCCTGCATACAGCACACCTCTCTTCACCTCCCTGCACACTGCACACCTCTCTCCCTGCACACAGCACACCTCTCTACCTGCACACAGCACACCTCTCTTCCTGTAGACAACACACAACACACCTGCCTCTCCCTGCACACAGCACACCTCTCTACCTGCACACAGCACACCTCTCTTCCTGCACACAGCACACCTCTCTTCCTGCACACAACACGCCTCTCTCCCTGCACACAGCACACCTCTCTTCCTGTACATAGAACACAGCACGCCTCTCTCTCTTCCTGTACATAGAACACAGCACGCCTCTCTCTCTTCCTGTACATAGAACACAGCACGCCTCTCTCTCTTCCTGTACATAGAACACAGCACGTCTCTCTCTCTTCCTGTACATAGAACACAGCACACCTCTCTCTCTTCCTGTACATAGAACACAGCACGCCTCTCTTCCTGTACATAGAACACAGTACGCCCCTCTCTATTCCTGCACATAGACCATAGCACACCTCTCTCTCTCTTCCTGTACATAGAACACAGCACGCCTCTGTTCCTGCACACAGCACACACAACACACCTCTTTTCCTGTACATAGAGCACAGCACACCTCTCTTCCTGCATATAGAACCTAGCACACCTCTCTCTCTTCCTGCACATAGAACATAGTACTCCTCTCTCTCTTCCTGTACATAGAGCACAGCACACCTCTCTTCCTGCACACAGCACACACAACACACCTCACTTCCCGCACACAGCACACACAACACACCTCTCTTCCTGCAAACAACACCCAGCAGACCTGTCTTTCTGCACACAGCACACACAGCACGCCTGTCTTCCTCCACACAGCACACACAACACACAAAACACACCTACACAGTACACACAGCACATCTCTCTTCCTGCACACAACACACACAGCACACCTCTCTTCCTGCACACAGCACACTTCTCTTCCCGCACACAGCACACACAGCATACTTCTCTTCCTGCACACAACACACCTCTCTTCTTGCACACAACACACACAGAACACCTCTCTTCCTGCACACAACACACACAGCACACCTCTCTTCCTGCACACAACCACACAGCACACTCAGCACACCTCTCTTCCCGCACACAGAACACCTCTCTTCCCGCACACAGCACACACAACACACCTCTCTTCCTGCACACAACACACACAGCACACCTCTCTTCCCACACACAGCACACCTCTCTTCCTGCACACAACCACACAGCACACTCAGCACACCTCTCTTCCCGCACACAGCACACCTCTCTTCCTGCACACAACACACACAGCACACCTCTCTTCCCGCACACAGCACACACAACACACCTCTCTTCCTGCACACAACACACACAGCACACACAGCACACCTCTCTTCCCGCACACAGCACACAAAACACACCTCTCTCCCTGTACATAGAACACAGCACGCCTCTCTTCCTGCACGTAGCACACACAACAAACCTCTCTTCCTGTACATGGAACACAGCACACCTCACCCCCTGCACACAGCACACACAGCACGCCTCTCTTCCTGCACACAGCACACACAGCACGCCTCTCTTCCTGCACGTAGCACACACAGCACACCTCTCTTCCTGCACACAGCACACACAGCACACCTCTCTTCCTGTACATGGAACACAGCACACCTCTCTTCCTGTACATAGAACACAACACACCTCTCTTCCTGTACATAGAACACAACACACCTCTCTTCCTGCACACAGCACACACAGCAGACATCTCTTCCTGCACACAGCACACACAACACACCTCTCTTTCTGTACATGGAACACAGCACACCTCTCTTCCTGTACATAGAACACAACACACCTCTCTTTCTGCACACAGCACACATAACACACCTCTCTTCCTGTACATAGAACACAACACACCTCTCTTTCTGCACGTAGCACACACAGCACACACAACACACCTCTCTTCCTGCACACAGCGCACACAAAACATCTCTCTTCCTGCACACAGCACACACAGCACACCTCTCTTCCTGCACACAGCACACACAAAACACCTCTCTTCCTGCACACATCACATCTCTCTTTCTGCACACAGCACATCTCTCTTCCTGCACACAGCACACACAACACACCTCTCTTCCTGTACATAGAACACAGCAGACCTCTCTTCCTGCACACAGCGCGCACAAAACACCTCTCTTCCTGCACACAGCACACACAGCACACCTCTCTTCCTGCACACAGCACACACAGCACACCTCTCTTCCTGCACACAGCACACCTCTCTTCCTGCACACAACACACACAGCACACCTCTCTTCCTGCACACAGCACACCTCTCTTCCTGCACACAGCACACACAGCACAACTCTCTTCCTGCACACAGCACATCTCTCTTTCTGCACACAGCACATACAACACACCTCTCTTCCTGTACATAGAACACAACACACCTCTCTTCCTGTACATAGAACACAGCACGCCTCTCTTTCTGCACACAGCACACACAGCACACACAACACACCTCTCTTCCTGCACACAGCGCACACAAAACATCTCTCTTCCTGCACACAGCACACACAGCAGACCTCTCTTCCTGCACACAGCACACACACAGCAGACCTCTCTTCCTGCACACAGCGCACACAACACACCTCTCTTCCTGCACACAGCGCACACAACACATCTCTCTTCCTGCACACAGCACACACAGCAGACCTCTCTTCCTGCACACAGCACACACACAGCAGACCTCTCTTCCTGCACACCTCTCTTTCTGCACACAGCACATCTCTCTTCCTGCACACAGCACATCTCTCTTTCTGCACACAGCACACCTCTCTTCCTGCACACAGCACACACAGCACACCTCTCTTCCTGCACACAACACACATCTCTGCCTGCACCCAACACGCCTCTCTCCCTGCACACAGCACACCTCTCTTCCTGTACATAGAACACAGCACGCCTCTCTCTCTTCCTGTACATAGAACACAGCACGCCTCTCTCTCTTCCTGTACATAGAACACAGCACGTCTCTCTCTCTTCCTGTACATAGAACACAGCACGCCTCTCTTCCTGTACATAGAACACAGTACGCCCCTCTCTATTCCTGCACATAGACCATAGCACACCTCTCTCTCTTCCTGTACATAGAACACAGCACGCCTCTGTTCCTGCACACAGCACACACAACACACCTCTTTTCCTGTACATAGAGCACAGCACACCTCTCTTCCTGCATATAGAACCTAGCACACCTCTCTCTCTTCCTGAACATAGAACATAGCACACCTCTCTCTCTTCCTGTACATAGAGCACAGCACACCTCTCTTCCTGCACACAGCACACACAACACACCTCACTTCCCGCACACAGCACACACAACACACCTCTCTTCCTGCAAACAACACCCAGCAGACCTGTCTTTCTGCACACAGCACACACAGCACGCCTGTCTTCCTCCACACAGCACACACAACACACAAAACACACCTACACAGTACACACAGCACATCTCTCTTCCTGCACACAACACACACAGCACACCTCTCTTCCTGCACACAGCACACTTCTCTTCCCGCACACAGCACACACAGCATACTTCTCTTCCTGCACACAACACACACAACACACCTCTCTTCTTGCACACAGCACACCTCTCTTCCCGCACACAGCACACACAACACACCTCTCTTCCTGCACACAACACACACAGCACACCTCTCTTCCTGCACACAACCACACAGCACACTCAGCACACCTCTCTTCCCGCACACAGCACACCTCTCTTCCTGCACACAACACACACAACACACTTCTCTTCCTGCACACAACACACACAGCACACCTCTCTTCCCGCACACAGCACACACAACACACCTCTCTTCCTGCACACAACACACACAGCACACACAGCACACCTCTCTTCCCGCACACAGCACACAAAACACACCTCTCTCCCTGTACATAGAACACAGCACGCCTCTCTTCCTGCACGTAGCACACACAACAAACCTCTCTTCCTGTACATGGAACACAGCACACCTCACCCCCTGCACACAGCACACACAGCACGCCTCTCTTCCTGCACACAGCACACACAGCACGCCTCTCTTCCTGCACGTAGCACACACAGCACACCTCTCTTCCTGCACACAGCACACACAGCACACCTCTCTTCCTGCACACAGCACACCTCTCTTCCTGCACACAACACACACAGCACACCTCTCTTCCTGCACACAGCACATCTCTCTTTCTGCACACAGCACACAGAGCACACCTCTCTTCCTGCTCACAACACACACAGACACCTCTCTTCCTGCACTCAGCACACACAGCACACCTCTCTTCCTGCACACAGCACACCTCTCTTCCTGCACACAACACACACAGCACACCTCTCTTCCTGCACACAGCACATCTCTCTTTCTGCACACAGCACACAGAGCACACCTCTCTTCCTGCTCACAACACACACAGACACCTCTCTTCCTGCACTCAGCACACACAGCACACCTCTCTTCCTGCACACAGCACACCTCTCTTCCTGCACTCAGCACACACAACACACCTCTCTTCCTGCACACAGCACATCTCTCTTTCTGCACACAGCACACACAACACACCTCTCTTCCTGTACATAGAACACAGCACACCTCTCTTCCTGTACATAGAACACAACACACCTCTCTTCCTGTACATAGAACACAACACACCTCTCTTCCTGCACACAGCACACACAGCACCACCTCTCTTCCTGCACACAGCACACACAACACACCTCTCTTCCTGTACATGGAACACAGCACACCTCTCTTCCTGTACATAGAACACAACACACCTCTCTTCCTGTACATAGAACACAACACACCTCTCTTCCTGCACACAGCACACACAGCAGACATCTCTTCCTGCACACAGCACACACAACACACCTCTCTTCTTGTACATAGAACACAGCACGCCTCTCTTCCTGTACATAGCACACCTCTCTTCCTGCACACAACACACATCTCTGCCTGCACCCAACACGCCTCTCTCCCTGCACACAGCACACCTCTCTTCCTGTACATAGAACACAGCACGCCTCTCTCTCTTCCTGTACATAGAACACAGCACGCCTCTCTCTCTTCCTGTACATAGAACACAGCACGTCTCTCTCTCTTCCTGTACATAGAACACAGCACGCCTCTCTTCCTGTACATAGAACACAGTACGCCCCTCTCTATTCCTGCACATAGACCATAGCACACCTCTCTCTCTTCCTGTACATAGAACACAGCACGCCTCTGTTCCTGCACACAGCACACACAACACACCTCTTTTCCTGTACATAGAGCACAGCACACCTCTCTTCCTGCATATAGAACCTAGCACACCTCTCTCTCTTCCTGAACATAGAACATAGCACACCTCTCTCTCTTCCTGTACATAGAGCACAGCACACCTCTCTTCCTGCACACAGCACACACAACACACCTCACTTCCCGCACACAGCACACACAACACACCTCTCTTCCTGCAAACAACACCCAGCAGACCTGTCTTTCTGCACACAGCACACACAGCACGCCTGTCTTCCTCCACACAGCACACACAACACACAAAACACACCTACACAGTACACACAGCACATCTCTCTTCCTGCACACAACACACACAGCACACCTCTCTTCCTGCACACAGCACACTTCTCTTCCCGCACACAGCACACACAGCATACTTCTCTTCCTGCACACAACACACACAACACACCTCTCTTCTTGCACACAGCACACCTCTCTTCCCGCACACAGCACACACAACACACCTCTCTTCCTGCACACAACACACACAGCACACCTCTCTTCCTGCACACAACCACACAGCACACTCAGCACACCTCTCTTCCCGCACACAGCACACCTCTCTTCCTGCACACAACACACACAACACACTTCTCTTCCTGCACACAACACACACAGCACACCTCTCTTCCCGCACACAGCACACACAACACACCTCTCTTCCTGCACACAACACACACAGCACACACAGCACACCTCTCTTCCCGCACACAGCACACAAAACACACCTCTCTCCCTGTACATAGAACACAGCACGCCTCTCTTCCTGCACGTAGCACACACAACAAACCTCTCTTCCTGTACATGGAACACAGCACACCTCACCCCCTGCACACAGCACACACAGCACGCCTCTCTTCCTGCACACAGCACACACAGCACGCCTCTCTTCCTGCACGTAGCACACACAGCACACCTCTCTTCCTGCACACAGCACACACAGCACACCTCTCTTCCTGCACACAGCACACCTCTCTTCCTGCACACAACACACACAGCACACCTCTCTTCCTGCACACAGCACATCTCTCTTTCTGCACACAGCACACAGAGCACACCTCTCTTCCTGCTCACAACACACACAGACACCTCTCTTCCTGCACTCAGCACACACAGCACACCTCTCTTCCTGCACACAGCACACCTCTCTTCCTGCACACAACACACACAGCACACCTCTCTTCCTGCACACAGCACATCTCTCTTTCTGCACACAGCACACAGAGCACACCTCTCTTCCTGCTCACAACACACACAGACACCTCTCTTCCTGCACTCAGCACACACAGCACACCTCTCTTCCTGCACACAGCACACCTCTCTTCCTGCACTCAGCACACACAACACACCTCTCTTCCTGCACACAGCACATCTCTCTTTCTGCACACAGCACACACAACACACCTCTCTTCCTGTACATAGAACACAGCACACCTCTCTTCCTGTACATAGAACACAACACACCTCTCTTCCTGTACATAGAACACAACACACCTCTCTTCCTGCACACAGCACACACAGCACCACCTCTCTTCCTGCACACAGCACACACAACACACCTCTCTTCCTGTACATGGAACACAGCACACCTCTCTTCCTGTACATAGAACACAACACACCTCTCTTCCTGTACATAGAACACAACACACCTCTCTTCCTGCACACAGCACACACAGCAGACATCTCTTCCTGCACACAGCACACACAACACACCTCTCTTTCTGTACATGGAACACAGCACACCTCTCTTCCTGTACATAGAACACAACACACCTCTCTTTCTGCACACAGCACACACAACACACCTCTCTTCCTGTACATAGAACACAACACACCTCTCTTTCTGCACGTAGCACACACAGCACACACAACACACCTCTCTTCCTGCACACAGCGCACACAAAACATCTCTCTTCCTGCACACAGCACACACAGCAGACCTCTCTTCCTGCACACAGCACACACAAAACACCTCTCTTCCTGCACACATCACATCTCTCTTTCTGCACACAGCACATCTCTCTTCCTGCACACAGCACACACAACACACCTCTCTTCCTGTACATAGAACACAGCAGACCTCTCTTCCTGCACACAGCGCGCACAAAACACCTCTCTTCCTGCACACAGCACACACAGCACACCTCTCTTCCTGCACACAGCACACACAGCACACCTCTCTTCCTGCACACAGCACACCTCTCTTCCTGCACACAACACACACAGCACACCTCTCTTCCTGCACACAGCACACCTCTCTTCCTGCACACAGCACACACAGCACAACTCTCTTCCTGCACACAGCACATCCCTCTTTCTGCACACAGCACATACAACACACCTCTCTTCCTGTACATAGAACACAACACACCTCTCTTCCTGTACATAGAACACAGCACGCCTCTCTTTCTGCACACAGCACACACAGCACACACAACACACCTCTCTTCCTGCACACAGCGCACACAAAACATCTCTCTTCCTGCACACAGCACACACAGCAGACCTCTCTTCCTGCACACAGCACACACACAGCAGACCTCTCTTCCTGCACACAGCGCACACAACACACCTCTCTTCCTGCACACAGCGCACACAACACATCTCTCTTCCTGCACACAGCACACACAGCAGACCTCTCTTCCTGCACACAGCACACACACAGCAGACCTCTCTTCCTGCACACCTCTCTTTCTGCACACAGCACATCTCTCTTCCTGCACACAGCACATCTCTCTTTCTGCACACAGCACACCTCTCTTCCTGCACACAGCACACACAGCACACCTCTCTTCCTGCACACAGCACACACAGCACATCTCTCTTCCTGCACACAGCACACCTCTCTTCCTGCACACAGCACACACAGCACATCTCTCTTCCTGCACACAGCACACACAGCACATCTCTCTTCCTGCACACAGCACACACAGCGCACCTCTCTTCCTGCACACAGCACACCTCTCTTCCTGCACACAGCACACCTCTCTTCCTGCACACAGCACACACAGCACACCTCTGCAACATCCGCCGACCCACAATCTTTTTGGTGGTGTTGTTTTTAATACGCCTCAGGAAATTTTGCAATCGCCAAGAGAGTACGTTAAATTAGGATGGGCAAAATACCTTTTGTATTGTATTGTATTGTATTGTATTGTATTGTATTGTATTGTATTGTATTGTAACAAATATCTCTGAGTGAAATTCAGGCTGCTCTCCCCAGGGAAAGATTGTCGCCACAGTGGAGCGCCACAACAGC